>NC_070649.1:16832268-17067268 GCF_947347685.1 Pleuronectes platessa | reverse complement strand
CCATCACAGGGAGGATCAACAGTCCATCACAGGGAGGATCACCAATCCATCACAGGGAGGATCACCAGTCCATCACATGGCTGATAACCAGTCCATCACAGGGGCTATAACCAGTCCATCACAGGGACGATCACCAGTCCATCACAGGGAGGATCACCAGTCCAACACAGGGCTGATCACCAGTCCATCACAGGGCTCATCACCAGTCCATCACAGAAAGGATAACCAGTACATCACAGGGAGGATCACCAGTCCATCAGAGGGAGGATCACCAGTCCATCACAGGGAGGATCAACAGTCCATCACAGGGAGGATCACCAATCCATCACAGGGAGGATCACCAGTCCATCACATGGCTGATAACCAGTCCATCACAGGGGCTATAACCAGTCCATCAAAGGGAGGATCACCAGTCCATCAAAGGGAGGATCACCAGTCCATCACAGCGCTGGTAACCAGCCCATCAAAGGGAGGATCACCAGTCCATCAAAGGGAGGACCACCAGTCCAACAAAGGGCTCATCACCGGTCCAACACAGGGCTGATCACCAGTCCATCACATGGCTGATAACCAGTCCATCACAGGGGCTATAACCAGTCCATCAAAGGGAGGATCACCAGTCCATCAAAGGGAGGGTCACCAGTCCATCACCGGGAGGATCACCAGTCCATCGATGGGCTGATCACCAGTCCATCACAGGTCTGATCACCAGTCCATAACAGGGCTGATCACCAGTCCATCACAGGGAGGATCACCAGTCCATCACAGGGAGGATCACCAATCCATCACAGGGAGGATCACCAGTCCATCACAGGGCTGATCACCAGTCCATCAGAGGGAGGATCACCAATCCATCACAGGGAGGATCACCAGTCCATGACAGGGCTCATCACCAGTCCATCACAGGTCTGATCACCAGTCCAACATAGGGCTGATCACCAGTCCATCACAGGGCTCATCACCAGTCCATCACAGGTCTGATCACCAGTCCCACACAGGGAGGATCACCAGTCCATCACAGGGAGGATCACCAGTCCAATACAGGAAGGATCACCAATTCATTACAGGGAGGATCACCAGTCCATCACAGGGCTCATCACCAGTCCATCACAGGGCTCATCACCAGTCCATCACAGGAAGGATCACCAGTCCATCACAGGGAGGATCACCAGTCCATCAGAGGGAGGATCACCAGTCCATCACAGGGAGGATCAACAGTCCATCACAGGGAGGATCACCAATCCATCACAGGGAGGATCACCAGTCCATCACAAGGAGGATCACCAGTCCATCACAGGGCTGATCACCAGTCCATCAGAGGGAGGATCATCAGTCCATCACAGGGAGGATCACCAGTCCATCGAGGGCTGATCACCAGTCCATCAGAGGGAGGATCACCAGTCCATCACAGGGAGGATGACCAGTCCATCACAGGGCTGATCACCAGTCCATCACAGGGAGGATCACCAGTCCATCACAGGGAGGATCACCAATCCATCACAGGGAGGATCACCAGTCCATCACAGGCCTGATCACCAGTCCATCAGAGGGAGGATCACCAGTCCATCACAAGGAGGATCACCTCCATCACAGGGCTGATCACCAGTCCATCAAAGGGAGGATCACCAGTCCATCACATGGCTGATAACCAGTCCATCAAAGGGACTATAACCAGTCCATCAAAGGGATGATCACCAGTACATCAAAGGGAGGATCAACCGTCCATCACAGGGCTGATAACCAGCCCATCAAAGGGAGGATCACCAGTCCGTCAAAGGGAGGATCACCAGTCCATCACAGGGCTGATCACCAGTCCATCACAGGTCTGTTAACCAGTCCAACACAAGGCTGATCACCAGTCCATCACAGGGCTCATCACCAGTCCATCACAGGAAGGATCACCAATTCATTACAGGGAGGATCACCAGTCCATCACAGGGCTCATCACCAGTCCATCACAGGGCTCATCACCAGTCCATCACAGGAAGGATCACCAGTCCATCACAGGGAGGATCACCAGTCCATCAGAGGGAGGATCACCAGTCCATCACAGGGAGGATCAACAGTCCATCACAGGGAGGATCACCAATCCATCACAGGGAGGATCACCAGTCCATCACAAGGAGGATCAAAAGTCCATCACCGGGCTGATCACCAGTCCATCAAAGGGAGGATCACCAATCCATCACAGGGAGGATCACCAGTCCATCACAGGGCTGATCACCAGTCCATCAGAGGGAGGATCATCAGTCCATCACAGGGAGGATCACCAGTCCATCACAGGGCTGATCACCAGTCCATCAAAGGGAGGATCACCAGTCCATCACATGGCTGATAACCAGTCCATCACAGGGGCTATAACCAGTCCATCAAAGGGAGGATCACCAGTCCATCAAAGGGAGGACCACCAGTCCATCACAGGGCTGGTAACCAGCCCATCAAAGGGAGGATCACCAGTCCATCAAAGGGAGGATCACCAGTCCAACACAGGGCTCATCACCGGTCCAACACAGGGCTGATCACCAGTCCAACACAGGGAGGATCACCAGTCCAACACAGGGCTGATCACCAGTCCATCACAGGGCTCATCACCAGTCCATCACAGGAAGGATCACCAGTCCATCACAGGGAGGATCACCCGTCCATCACAGGGAGGATCACCAATCCATCACAGGGAGGATCACCAGTCCATCACAGGGATGATCACCAGTCCATCAGACGGAGGATCACCAGTCCATCACAAGGAGGATTACCAGTCCATCACAGGGCTCATCACCAGTCCATCAAAGGGAGGATCACCAGTCCATCACAGAGAGGATCACCAGTCCATCATAGGGCTGATCACCAGTCCATCAGAGGGAGGATCACCAGTCCATCACAGGGAGGATCACCAGTCCATCACAGGGCTGATCACCAGTCCATCACAGGGAGGATCACCAGTCCATCACAGGGAGGATCACCAATCCATCACAGGGAGGATCACCAGTCCATCACAGGCCTGATCACCAGTCCATCAGAGGGAGGATCACCAGTCCATCACAAGGAGGATCACCTCCATCACAGGGCTGATCACCAGTCCATCAAAGGGAGGATCACCAGTCCATCACATGGCTGATAACCAGTCCATCAAAGGGGCTATAACCAGTCCATCAAAGGGATGATCACCAGTACATCAAAGGGAGGATCAACCGTCCATCACAGGGCTGATAACCAGCCCATCAAAGGGAGGATCACCAGTCCGTCAAAGGGAGGATCACCAGTCCATCACAGTGCTGATCACCAGTCCATCACAGGGAGGATCACCAGTCCATCACAGGGAGGATCACCAATCCAGCACAGGGAGGATCACCAGTCCATCACAGGGCTGATCACCAGTCCATCAGAGGGAGGATCACCAGTCCATAACAAGGAGGATCACCAATCCAGCACAGGGAGGATCACCAGTCCATCACAGGGCTGATCACCAGTCCATCAGAGGGAGGATCACCAGTCCATAACAAGGAGGATCACCAGTCCATCACAGGGCTGATCACCAGTCCATCAAAGGGAGGATCACCAGTCCATCACATGGCTGATAACCAGTCCATCAAAGGGGCTATAACCAGTCCATCAAAGGGATGATCACCAGTCCATCAAAGGGAGGATCACCAGTCCATCACAGGGAGGATCACCAGTCCATCATAGGGCTGATAACCGGTCCATCAGAGGGAGGATCACCAGTCCATCACAGGGAGGATCACCAGTCCATCATAGGGCTGATAACCGGTCCATCAGAGGGAGGATCACCAGTCCATCACAGGGAGGATCAACAGTCCATCACAGGGCTGATC
Source organism: Pleuronectes platessa (assembly GCF_947347685.1). Classification (NCBI taxonomy): domain Eukaryota; kingdom Metazoa; phylum Chordata; class Actinopteri; order Pleuronectiformes; family Pleuronectidae; genus Pleuronectes; species Pleuronectes platessa. The sequence goes on along the minus strand of NC_070649.1, from coordinate 17,063,438 downwards.
ACCAGTCCATCACAGGGCTCATCACCAGTCCATCACAGAAAGGATAACCAGTACATCACAGGGAGGATCACCAGTCCATCAGAGGGAGGATCACCAGTCCATCACAGGGAGGATCAACAGTCCATCACAGGGAGGATCACCAATCCATCACAGGGAGGATCACCAGTCCATCACATGGCTGATAACCAGTCCATCACAGGGGCTATAACCAGTCCATCAAAGGGAGGATCACCAGTCCATCAAAGGGAGGATCACCAGTCCATCACAGCGCTGGTAACCAGCCCATCAAAGGGAGGATCACCAGTCCATCAAAGGGAGGACCACCAGTCCAACAAAGGGCTCATCACCGGTCCAACACAGGGCTGATCACCAGTCCATCACATGGCTGATAACCAGTCCATCACAGGGGCTATAACCAGTCCATCAAAGGGAGGATCACCAGTCCATCAAAGGGAGGGTCACCAGTCCATCACCGGGAGGATCACCAGTCCATCGATGGGCTGATCACCAGTCCATCACAGGTCTGATCACCAGTCCATAACAGGGCTGATCACCAGTCCATCACAGGGAGGATCACCAGTCCATCACAGGGAGGATCACCAATCCATCACAGGGAGGATCACCAGTCCATCACAGGGCTGATCACCAGTCCATCAGAGGGAGGATCACCAATCCATCACAGGGAGGATCACCAGTCCATGACAGGGCTCATCACCAGTCCATCACAGGTCTGATCACCAGTCCAACATAGGGCTGATCACCAGTCCATCACAGGGCTCATCACCAGTCCATCACAGGTCTGATCACCAGTCCCACACAGGGAGGATCACCAGTCCATCACAGGGAGGATCACCAGTCCAATACAGGAAGGATCACCAATTCATTACAGGGAGGATCACCAGTCCATCACAGGGCTCATCACCAGTCCATCACAGGGCTCATCACCAGTCCATCACAGGAAGGATCACCAGTCCATCACAGGGAGGATCACCAGTCCATCAGAGGGAGGATCACCAGTCCATCACAGGGAGGATCAACAGTCCATCACAGGGAGGATCACCAATCCATCACAGGGAGGATCACCAGTCCATCACAAGGAGGATCACCAGTCCATCACAGGGCTGATCACCAGTCCATCAGAGGGAGGATCATCAGTCCATCACAGGGAGGATCACCAGTCCATCGAGGGCTGATCACCAGTCCATCAGAGGGAGGATCACCAGTCCATCACAGGGAGGATGACCAGTCCATCACAGGGCTGATCACCAGTCCATCACAGGGAGGATCACCAGTCCATCACAGGGAGGATCACCAATCCATCACAGGGAGGATCACCAGTCCATCACAGGCCTGATCACCAGTCCATCAGAGGGAGGATCACCAGTCCATCACAAGGAGGATCACCTCCATCACAGGGCTGATCACCAGTCCATCAAAGGGAGGATCACCAGTCCATCACATGGCTGATAACCAGTCCATCAAAGGGACTATAACCAGTCCATCAAAGGGATGATCACCAGTACATCAAAGGGAGGATCAACCGTCCATCACAGGGCTGATAACCAGCCCATCAAAGGGAGGATCACCAGTCCGTCAAAGGGAGGATCACCAGTCCATCACAGGGCTGATCACCAGTCCATCACAGGTCTGTTAACCAGTCCAACACAAGGCTGATCACCAGTCCATCACAGGGCTCATCACCAGTCCATCACAGGAAGGATCACCAATTCATTACAGGGAGGATCACCAGTCCATCACAGGGCTCATCACCAGTCCATCACAGGGCTCATCACCAGTCCATCACAGGAAGGATCACCAGTCCATCACAGGGAGGATCACCAGTCCATCAGAGGGAGGATCACCAGTCCATCACAGGGAGGATCAACAGTCCATCACAGGGAGGATCACCAATCCATCACAGGGAGGATCACCAGTCCATCACAAGGAGGATCAAAAGTCCATCACCGGGCTGATCACCAGTCCATCAAAGGGAGGATCACCAATCCATCACAGGGAGGATCACCAGTCCATCACAGGGCTGATCACCAGTCCATCAGAGGGAGGATCATCAGTCCATCACAGGGAGGATCACCAGTCCATCACAGGGCTGATCACCAGTCCATCAAAGGGAGGATCACCAGTCCATCACATGGCTGATAACCAGTCCATCACAGGGGCTATAACCAGTCCATCAAAGGGAGGATCACCAGTCCATCAAAGGGAGGACCACCAGTCCATCACAGGGCTGGTAACCAGCCCATCAAAGGGAGGATCACCAGTCCATCAAAGGGAGGATCACCAGTCCAACACAGGGCTCATCACCGGTCCAACACAGGGCTGATCACCAGTCCAACACAGGGAGGATCACCAGTCCAACACAGGGCTGATCACCAGTCCATCACAGGGCTCATCACCAGTCCATCACAGGAAGGATCACCAGTCCATCACAGGGAGGATCACCCGTCCATCACAGGGAGGATCACCAATCCATCACAGGGAGGATCACCAGTCCATCACAGGGATGATCACCAGTCCATCAGACGGAGGATCACCAGTCCATCACAAGGAGGATTACCAGTCCATCACAGGGCTCATCACCAGTCCATCAAAGGGAGGATCACCAGTCCATCACAGAGAGGATCACCAGTCCATCATAGGGCTGATCACCAGTCCATCAGAGGGAGGATCACCAGTCCATCACAGGGAGGATCACCAGTCCATCACAGGGCTGATCACCAGTCCATCACAGGGAGGATCACCAGTCCATCACAGGGAGGATCACCAATCCATCACAGGGAGGATCACCAGTCCATCACAGGCCTGATCACCAGTCCATCAGAGGGAGGATCACCAGTCCATCACAAGGAGGATCACCTCCATCACAGGGCTGATCACCAGTCCATCAAAGGGAGGATCACCAGTCCATCACATGGCTGATAACCAGTCCATCAAAGGGGCTATAACCAGTCCATCAAAGGGATGATCACCAGTACATCAAAGGGAGGATCAACCGTCCATCACAGGGCTGATAACCAGCCCATCAAAGGGAGGATCACCAGTCCGTCAAAGGGAGGATCACCAGTCCATCACAGTGCTGATCACCAGTCCATCACAGGGAGGATCACCAGTCCATCACAGGGAGGATCACCAATCCAGCACAGGGAGGATCACCAGTCCATCACAGGGCTGATCACCAGTCCATCAGAGGGAGGATCACCAGTCCATAACAAGGAGGATCACCAATCCAGCACAGGGAGGATCACCAGTCCATCACAGGGCTGATCACCAGTCCATCAGAGGGAGGATCACCAGTCCATAACAAGGAGGATCACCAGTCCATCACAGGGCTGATCACCAGTCCATCAAAGGGAGGATCACCAGTCCATCACATGGCTGATAACCAGTCCATCAAAGGGGCTATAACCAGTCCATCAAAGGGATGATCACCAGTCCATCAAAGGGAGGATCACCAGTCCATCACAGGGAGGATCACCAGTCCATCATAGGGCTGATAACCGGTCCATCAGAGGGAGGATCACCAGTCCATCACAGGGAGGATCACCAGTCCATCATAGGGCTGATAACCGGTCCATCAGAGGGAGGATCACCAGTCCATCACAGGGAGGATCAACAGTCCATCACAGGGCTGATCACCAGTCCATCACAGGGAGGATCACCAGTCCATCACAGGGAGGATCACCAATCCATCACAGGGAGGATCACCAGTCCATCACAGGGCTGATCACCAGTCCATCAGAGGGAGGATCACCAGTCCATCACAAGGAGGATCACCAGTCCATCAAAGGGAGGATCACCAGTCCATCACATGGCTGATAACCAGTCCATCAAAGGGGCTATAACCAGTCCATCAAAGGGAGGATCACCAGTCCATCAAAGGGAGGATCACCAGTCCATCACAGGGCTGATAACCAGCACATCAAAGGGAGGATCACCAGTCCATCAAAGGGAGGATCACCAGTCCAACACAGGGCTCATCACCGGTCCAACACAGGGCTGATCACCAGTCCAACACAGAGAGGATCACCAGTCTAACACAGGGCTGATCACCAGTCCATCACCGGGAGGATCACCAGTCCATCGATGGGCTGATCACCAGTCCATCAATGGGAGGATCACCAGTCCATCACAGGGGCTATAACCAGTCCATCAAAGGGAGGATCACCAGTCCATCAAAGGGAGGATCACCAGTCCATCACAGGGCTGGTAACCAGCCCATCAAAGGGAGGATCACCAGTCCATCAGAGGGAGGATCACCAGTCCATCACAGGGAGGATCACCAGTCCATCACAGGGCTGATCACCAGTCCATCACAGGGAGGATCACCAGTCCATCACAGGGAGGATCACCAATCCATCACAGGGAGGATCACCAGTCCATCACAGGCCTGATCACCAGTCCATCAGAGGGAGGATCACCAGTCCATCACAAGGAGGATCACCTCCATCACAGGGCTGATCACCAGTCCATCAAAGGGAGGATCACCAGTCCATCACATGGCTGATAACCAGATCATCAAAGGGGCTATAACCAGTCCATCAAAGGGATGATCACCAGTACATCAAAGGGAGGATCACCCGTCCATCACAGGGCTGATAACCAGCCCATCAAAGGGAGGATCACCAGTCCGTCAAAGGGAGGATCACCAGTCCATCACAGGGCTGATCACCAGTCCATCACAGGTCTGTTAACCAGTCCACCACAGGGCTCATCACCAGTCCATCACAGGAAGGATCACCATTTCATTACAGGGAGGATCACCAGTCCATCACAGGGCTCATCACCAGTCCATCACAGGTCTGATCACCAGTCCAACACAGGGCTGATCACCAGTCCATCACAGGGCTCATCACCAGTCCATCACAGGTCTGATCACCAGTCCAACACAGGTCTGATCACCAGTCCAATACAGGAAGGATCACCAGTCCATCACAGGGCTGATCACCAGTCCATCAGAGGGAGGATCACCAGTCCATCACAGGGCTGATCACCAGTCCATCACAGGGAGGATCACCAGTCCATCACAGGGCTGATCACCATTCCATCAAAGGGAGGATCACCAGTCCATCAGAGGGAGGATCACCAGTCCATCACAGGGAGGATCACCAGTCCATCACAGGGCTGATCACCAGTCCATCACAGTGAGGATCACCAGTCCATCACAGGGAGGATCACCAATCCAGCACAGGGAGGATCACCAGTCCATCACAGGGCTGATCACCAGTCCATCAAAGGGAGGATCACCAGTCCATCACAGGGCTGATCACCAGTCCATCAGAGGGAGGATCCCCAGTCCATCAAAAGGAGGATCACCAGTCCATCACAGGGCTGAAAACCAGTTCATAAAAGGGAGGATCACCAATCCATCACATGGCTGATAACCAGTCCATCGAAGGGGTTATAACCAGTCCATCAAAGGGATGATCACCAGTCCATCAAAGGGAGGATCACCAGTCCATCACAGAGAGGATCACCAGTCCATCATAGGGCTGATCACCATTCCATCAGAGGGAGGATCACCAGTCCATCACAGGGAGGATCACCAGTCCATCACAGGGAGAATCACCAGTCCATCACAGGGCTGGTAACCAGCCCATCAAAGGGAGGATCACCAGTCCATCAAAGGGAGGATAACCAGTCCAACACAGGGCTCATCACCGGTCCAACACAGAGCTGATCACCAGTCCATCACCGGGAGGATCACCAGTCCATCACAGGGCTGATCACCAGTCCAACACAGTTCTGATCACCAGTCCATCACAGGGCTCATCACCAGTCCATCACAGGAAGGATCACCAGTCCATCACAGGGAGGATCACCAGTCCATCAGAGGGAGGATCACCAGTCCATCACAGGGAGGATCACCAGTCCATCACAGGGCTCATCACCAGTCCATCACAGGAAGGATCACCAGTCCATCACAGGGAGGATCACCCGTCCATCACAGGGAGGATCACCAATCCATCACAGGGAGGATCACCAGTCCATCACAGGGCTGATCACCAGTCCATCAGAGGGAGGATCACCAGTCCATCACAAGGAGGATTACCAGTCCATCACAGGGCTCATCACCAGTCCATCAAATGGAGGATCACCAGTCCATCACAGAGAGGATCACCAGTCCATCATAGGGCTGATCACCAGTCCATCAGAGGGAGGATCACCAGTCCATCACAGGGAGGATCACCAGTCCATCACAGGGCTGATCACCAGTCCATCACAGGGAGGATCACCAGTCCATCACAGGGAGGATCACCAATCCATCACAGGGAGGATCACCAGTCCATCACAGGCCTGATCACCAGTCCATCAGAGGGAGGATCACCAGTCCATCACAAGGAGGATCACCTCCATCACAGGGCTGATCACCAGTCCATCAAAGGGAGGATCACCAGTCCATCACATGGCTGATAACCAGTCCATCAAAGGGGCTATAACCAGTCCATCAAAGGGATGATCACCAGTACATCAAAGGGAGGATCAACCGTCCATCACAGGGCTGATAACCAGCCCATCAAAGGGAGGATCACCAGTCCGTCAAAGGGAGGATCACCAGTCCATCACAGTGCTGATCACCAGTCCATCACAGGGAGGATCACCAGTCCATCACAGGGAGGATCACCAATCCAGCACAGGGAGGATCACCAGTCCATCACAGGGCTGATCACCAGTCCATCAGAGGGAGGATCACCAGTCCATAACAAGGAGGATCACCAATCCAGCACAGGGAGGATCACCAGTCCATCACAGGGCTGATCACCAGTCCATCAGAGGGAGGATCACCAGTCCATAACAAGGAGGATCACCAGTCCATCACAGGGCTGATCACCAGTCCATCAAAGGGAGGATCACCAGTCCATCACATGGCTGATAACCAGTCCATCAAAGGGGCTATAACCAGTCCATCAAAGGGATGATCACCAGTCCATCAAAGGGAGGATCACCAGTCCATCACAGGGAGGATCACCAGTCCATCATAGGGCTGATAACCGGTCCATCAGAGGGAGGATCACCAGTCCATCACAGGGAGGATCACCAGTCCATCATAGGGCTGATAACCGGTCCATCAGAGGGAGGATCACCAGTCCATCACATGGCTGATAACCAGTCCATCAAAGGGGCTATAACCAGTCCATCAAAGGGAGGATCACCAGTCCATCAAAGGGAGGATCACCAGTCCATCACAGGGAGGATCACCAGTCCATCATAGGGCTGATAACCGGTCCATCAGAGGGAGGATCACCAGTCCATCACAGGGAGGATCAACAGTCCATCACAGGGCTGATCACCAGTCCATCACAGGGAGGATCACCAGTCCATCACAGGGAGGATCACCAATCCATCACAGGGAGGATCACCAGTCCATCACAGGGCTGATCACCAGTCCATCAGAGGGAGGATCACCAGTCCATCACAAGGAGGATCACCAGTCCATCACAGGGCTGATCACCAGTCCATCAAAGGGAGGATCACCAGTCCATCACATGGCTGATAACCAGTCCATCAAAGGGGCTATAACCAGTCCATCAAAGGGAGGATCACCAGTCCATCAAAGGGAGGATCACCAGTCCATCAGAGGGAGGATCACCAGTCCATCACAGGGAGGATCACCAGTCCATCACAGGGCTGATCACCAGTCCATCACAGGGAGGATCACCAGTCCATCACAGGGAGGATCACCAATCCATCACAGGGAGGATCACCAGTCCATCACAGGCCTGATCACCAGTCCATCAGAGGGAGGATCACCAGTCCATCACAAGGAGGATCACCTCCATCACAGGGCTGATCACCAGTCCATCAAAGGGAGGATCACCAGTCCATCACATGGCTGATAACCAGTCCATCAAAGGGGCTATAACCAGTCCATCAAAGGGATGATCACCAGTACATCAAAGGGAGGATCAACCGTCCATCACAGGGCTGATAACCAGCCCATCAAAGGGAGGATCACCAGTCCGTCAAAGGGAGGATCACCAGTCCATCACAGTGCTGATCACCAGTCCATCACAGGGAGGATCACCAGTCCATCACAGGGAGGATCACCAATCCAGCACAGGGAGGATCACCAGTCCATCACAGGGCTGATCACCAGTCCATCAGAGGGAGGATCACCAGTCCATAACAAGGAGGATCACCAATCCAGCACAGGGAGGATCACCAGTCCATCACAGGGCTGATCACCAGTCCATCAGAGGGAGGATCACCAGTCCATAACAAGGAGGATCACCAGTCCATCACAGGGCTGATCACCAGTCCATCAAAGGGAGGATCACCAGTCCATCACATGGCTGATAACCAGTCCATCAAAGGGGCTATAACCAGTCCATCAAAGGGATGATCACCAGTCCATCAAAGGGAGGATCACCAGTCCATCACAGGGAGGATCACCAGTCCATCATAGGGCTGATAACCGGTCCATCAGAGGGAGGATCACCAGTCCATCACAGGGAGGATCACCAGTCCATCATAGGGCTGATAACCGGTCCATCAGAGGGAGGATCACCAGTCCATCACAGGGAGGATCAACAGTCCATCACAGAGAGGATCACCTGTCCATCAAAGGGAGGATCACCAGTCCATCACAGAGAGGATCACCTGTCCATCATAGGGCTGATCACCATTCCATCAGAGGGAGGATCACCAGTCCATCACAGGGAGGATCACCAGTCCATCACAGGGAGGATCACCAATCCATCACAGGGAGGATCACCAGTCCATCACAGGGCTGATCACCAGTCCATCAGAGGGAGGATCACCAATCCATCACAGGGAGGATCACCAGTCCATGACAGGGCTCATCACCAGTCCATCACAGGTCTGATCACCAGTCCAACATAGGGCTGATCACCAGTCCATCACAGGGCTCATCACCAGTCCATCACAGGTCTGATCACCAGTCCAACACAGGGAGGATCACCAGTCCATCACAAGGAGGATCACCAGTCCAATACAGGAAGGATCACCAGTCCATCACAGGGCTGATCACCAGTCCATCACAGGGAGGATCACTAGTCCATCACAGGGCTGATCACCAGTCCATCAAAGGGAGGATCACCAGTCCATCACAGGGCTGAAAACCAGTCCATAAAAGGGAGGATCACCAATCCATCACATGGCTGATAACCAGTCCATCGAAGGGGTTATAACCAGTCCATCAAAGGGATGATCACCAGTCCATCAAAGGGAGGATCACCAGTCCATCACAGAGAGGATCACCAGTCCATCATAGGGCTGATCACCAGTCCATCAGAGGGAGGATCACCAGTCCATCACAGGGAGGATCACCAGTCCATCACAGTGCTGATCACCAGTCCATCACAGGGAGGATCACCAGTCCATCACAGGGAGGATCACGAATCCAGCACAGGGAGGATCACCAGTCCATCACAGGGCTGATCACCAGTCCATCAGAGGGAGGATCACCAGTCCATAACAAGGAGGATCATCAGTCCATCACAGGGCTGATCACCAGTCCATCAAAGGGAGGATCACCAGTCCATCACATGGCTGATAACCAGTCCATCAAAGGGGCTATAACCAGTCCATCAAAGAGAGGATCACCAGTCCATCAAAGGGAGGATCACCAGTCCATCACAGGGCTGATAACCAGCCCATCAAAGGGAGGATCACCAGTCCAACACAGGGCTCAACACCGGTCCAACACAGGGCTGATCACCAGTCCAACACAGAGAGGATCACCAGTCTAACACAGGGCTGATCACCAGTCCATCACCGGGAGGATCACCAGTCCATCGATGGGCTGATCACCAGTCCATCACAGGTCTGATCACCAGTCCATAACAGGGCTGATCACCAGTCCATCACAGGGAGGATCACCAGTCCATCACAGGGAGGATCACCAATCCATAACAGGGAGGATCACCAGTCCATCACAGGGCTGATCACCAGTCCATCAGAAGGAGGATCACCAATCCATCACAGGGAGGATCACCAGTCCATGAAAGGGCTCATCACCAGTCCATCACAGGTCTGATCACCAGTCCAACATAGGGCTGATCACCAGTCCATCACAGGGCTCATCACCAGTCCATCACAGGTCTGATCACCAGTCCAACACAGGGAGGATCACCAGTCCATCACAGGGAGGATCACCAGTCCAATACAGGAAGGATCACCAGTCCATCACAGGGCTGATCACCAGTCCATCACAGGGAGGATCACTAGTCCATCACAGGGAGGATCACCAATCTAGCACAGGGAGGATCACCAGTCCATCACAGGGCTGATAACCAGCCCATCAAAGGGAGGATCACCAGTGCAACACAGGGCTCATCACCGGTCCAACACAGTAATGATCACCAGTCCAACACAGGGAGGATCACCAGTCTAACACAGGGCTGATCACCAGTCCATCACCGGGAGGATCAACAGTCCATCACCGGGCTGATCACCAGTCCATCACAGGGAGGATCACCAGTCCATCAGAGGAAGGATCACCAGTCCATCACAGGGAGGATCACCAGTCCATCACAGGGCTGATCACCAGTCCATCACAGGGAGGATCACCAGTCCATCACAGGGAGGATCACCAATCCAGCACAGGGAGGATCACCAGTCCAACACAGGGCTGATCACCAGTCCATCACAGTGCTCATCACCAGTCCATCACAGAAAGGATCACCAGTCCATCACAGGTCTGATCACCAGTCCAACACAGGGAGGATCACCAGTCCATCACAGGGAGGATCACCAGTCCAATACAGGAAGGATCACCAGTCCATCACAGGGCTGATCACCAGTCCATCACAGGGAGGATCACTAGTCCATCACAGGGCTGATCACCAGTCCATCAAAGGGAGGATCACCAGTCCATCACAGGGCTGATCACCAGTCCATCAGAGGGAGGATCCCCAGTCCATCAAAAGGAGGATCACCAGTCCATCACAGGGCTGAAAACCAGTCCATAAAAGGGAGGATCACCAATCCATCACATGGCTGATAACCAGTCCCTCGAAGGGGTTATAACCAGTCCATCAAAGGGATGATCACCAGTCCATCAAAGGGAGGATCACCAGTCCATCACAGAGAGGATCACCAGTCCATCATAGGGCTGATCACCAGTCCATCAGAGGGAGGATCACCAGTCCATCACAGGGAGGATCACCAGTCCATCACAGGGAGGATCACCAGTCCATCACAGGGAGAATCACCAGTCCATCACAGGGCTGGTAACCAGCCCATCAAAGGGAGGATCACCAGTCCATCAAAGGGAGGATAACCAGTCCAACACAGGGCTCATCACCGGTCCAACACAGAGCTGATCACCAGTCCATCACCGGGAGGATCACCAGTCCATCACAGCGCTGATCACCAGTCCAACACAGGGCTGATCACCAGTCCATCACAGGGCTCATCACCAGTCCATCACAGGAAGGATAACCAGTCCATCACAGGGAGGATCACCAGTCCATCAGAGGGAGGATCACCAGTCCATCACAGGGAGGATCAACAGTCCATCACAGGGAGGATCACCAATCCATCACAGGGAGGATCACCAGTCCATCACAAGGAGGATCACCAGTCCATCACAGGGCTGATCACCAGTCCATCAAAGGAAGGATCACCAATCCATCACAGGGAGGATCACCAGTCCATCACAGGGCTGATCACCAGTCCATCAGAGGGAGGATCATCAGTCCATCACAGGGAGGATCACCAGTCCATCGAGGGCTGATCACCAGTCCATCAAAGGGAGGATCACCAGTCCATCACATGGCTGATAACCAGTCCATCACAGGGGCTATAACCAGTCCATCAAAGGGAGGATCACCAGTCCATCAAAGGGAGGATCACCAGTCCATCACAGGGCTGGTAACCAGCCCATCAAAGGGAGGATCACCAGTCCATCAAAGGGAGGATCACCAGTCCAACACAGGGCTCATCACCGGTCCAACACAGGGCTGATCACCTGTCCAACACAGGGAGGATCACCAGTCCAACACAGGGCTGATCACCAGTCCATCACAGGGCTCATCACCAGTCCATCACAGGAAGGATCACCAGTCCATCACAGGGAGGATCACCCGTCCATCACAGTGAGGATCACCAATCCATCACAGGGACGATCACCAGTCCATCACAGGGAGGATCACCAGTCCAACACAGGGCTGATCACCAGTCCATCACAGGGCTCATCACCAGTCCATCAAAGAAAGGATCACCAGTCCATCACAGGGAGGATCACCAGTCCATCAGAGGGAGGATCACCAGTCCATCACAGGGAGGATCAACAGTCCATCACAGGGAGGATCACCAATCCATCACAGGGAGGATCACCAGTCCATCACATGGCTGATAACCAGTCCATCACAGGGGCTATAACCAGTCCATCAAAGGGAGGATCACCAGTCCATCACATGGCTGATAACCAGTCCATCACAGGGGCTATAACCAGTCCATCAAAGGGAGGATCACCAGTCCATCAAAGGGAGGATCACCAGTCCATCACAGCGCTGGTAACCAGCCCATCAAAGGGAGGATCACCAGTCCATCAAAGGGAGGATCACCAGTCCAACACAGGGCTCATCACCGGTCCAACACAGGGCTGATCACCAGTCCAACACAGGGAGGATCACCAGTCTAACACAGGGCTGATCACCAGTCCATCACAGGGAGGATCACCAGTCCATCACAGGGAGGATCACCAATCCAGCACAGGGAGGATCACCAGTCCATCACAGGGCTGATCACCAGTCCATCACAGGGCTGATCACCAGTCCATCAAATGGAGGATTACCAGTCCATCACATGGCTGATCACCAGTCCATCACAGTGCTCATCAGCAGTCCATCACAGAAAGGATCACCAGTCCATCACAGGGAGGATCACCAGTCCATCAGAGGGAGGATCACCAGTCCATCACAGGGAGGATCAACAGTCCATCACAGGGAGGATCACCAATCCATCACAGGGAGGATCACCAGTCCATCACATGGCTGATAACCAGTCCATCACAGGGGCTATAACCAGTCCATCACAGGGACGATCACCAGTCCATCACAGGGAGGATCACCAGTCCAACACAGGGCTGATCACCAGTCCATCACAGGGCTCATCACCAGTCCATCACAGAAAGGATAACCAGTACATCACAGGGAGGATCACCAGTCCATCAGAGGGAGGATCACCAGTCCATCACAGGGAGGATCAACAGTCCATCACAGGGAGGATCACCAATCCATCACAGGGAGGATCACCAGTCCATCACATGGCTGATAACCAGTCCATCACAGGGGCTATAACCAGTCCATCAAAGGGAGGATCACCAGTCCATCAAAGGGAGGATCACCAGTCCATCACAGCGCTGGTAACCAGCCCATCAAAGGGAGGATCACCAGTCCATCAAAGGGAGGACCACCAGTCCAACAAAGGGCTCATCACCGGTCCAACACAGGGCTGATCACCAGTCCATCACATGGCTGATAACCAGTCCATCACAGGGGCTATAACCAGTCCATCAAAGGGAGGATCACCAGTCCATCAAAGGGAGGGTCACCAGTCCATCACCGGGAGGATCACCAGTCCATCGATGGGCTGATCACCAGTCCATCACAGGTCTGATCACCAGTCCATAACAGGGCTGATCACCAGTCCATCACAGGGAGGATCACCAGTCCATCACAGGGAGGATCACCAATCCATCACAGGGAGGATCACCAGTCCATCACAGGGCTGATCACCAGTCCATCAGAGGGAGGATCACCAATCCATCACAGGGAGGATCACCAGTCCATGACAGGGCTCATCACCAGTCCATCACAGGGAGAATCACCAGTCCATCACAGGGCTGGTAACCAGCCCATCAAAGGGAGGATCACCAGTCCATCAAAGGGAGGATAACCAGTCCAACACAGGGCTCATCACCGGTCCAACACAGAGCTGATCACCAGTCCATCACCGGGAGGATCACCAGTCCATCACAGCGCTGATCACCAGTCCAACACAGGGCTGATCACCAGTCCATCACAGGGCTCATCACCAGTCCATCACAGGAAGGATAACCAGTCCATCACAGGGAGGATCACCAGTCCATCAGAGGGAGGATCACCAGTCCATCACAGGGAGGATCAACAGTCCATCACAGGGAGGATCACCAATCCATCACAGGGAGGATCACCAGTCCATCACAAGGAGGATCACCAGTCCATCACAGGGCTGATCACCAGTCCATCAAAGGAAGGATCACCAATCCATCACAGGGAGGATCACCAGTCCATCACAGGGCTGATCACCAGTCCATCAGAGGGAGGATCATCAGTCCATCACAGGGAGGATCACCAGTCCATCGAGGGCTGATCACCAGTCCATCAAAGGGAGGATCACCAGTCCATCACATGGCTGATAACCAGTCCATCACAGGGGCTATAACCAGTCCATCAAAGGGAGGATCACCAGTCCATCAAAGGGAGGATCACCAGTCCATCACAGGGCTGGTAACCAGCCCATCAAAGGGAGGATCACCAGTCCATCAAAGGGAGGATCACCAGTCCAACACAGGGCTCATCACCGGTCCAACACAGGGCTGATCACCTGTCCAACACAGGGAGGATCACCAGTCCAACACAGGGCTGATCACCAGTCCATCACAGGGCTCATCACCAGTCCATCACAGGAAGGATCACCAGTCCATCACAGGGAGGATCACCCGTCCATCACAGTGAGGATCACCAATCCATCACAGGGACGATCACCAGTCCATCACAGGGAGGATCACCAGTCCAACACAGGGCTGATCACCAGTCCATCACAGGGCTCATCACCAGTCCATCAAAGAAAGGATCACCAGTCCATCACAGGGAGGATCACCAGTCCATCAGAGGGAGGATCACCAGTCCATCACAGGGAGGATCAACAGTCCATCACAGGGAGGATCACCAATCCATCACAGGGAGGATCACCAGTCCATCACATGGCTGATAACCAGTCCATCACAGGGGCTATAACCAGTCCATCAAAGGGAGGATCACCAGTCCATCACATGGCTGATAACCAGTCCATCACAGGGGCTATAACCAGTCCATCAAAGGGAGGATCACCAGTCCATCAAAGGGAGGATCACCAGTCCATCACAGCGCTGGTAACCAGCCCATCAAAGGGAGGATCACCAGTCCATCAAAGGGAGGATCACCAGTCCAACACAGGGCTCATCACCGGTCCAACACAGGGCTGATCACCAGTCCAACACAGGGAGGATCACCAGTCTAACACAGGGCTGATCACCAGTCCATCACAGGGAGGATCACCAGTCCATCACAGGGAGGATCACCAATCCAGCACAGGGAGGATCACCAGTCCATCACAGGGCTGATCACCAGTCCATCACAGGGCTGATCACCAGTCCATCAAATGGAGGATTACCAGTCCATCACATGGCTGATCACCAGTCCATCACAGTGCTCATCAGCAGTCCATCACAGAAAGGATCACCAGTCCATCACAGGGAGGATCACCAGTCCATCAGAGGGAGGATCACCAGTCCATCACAGGGAGGATCAACAGTCCATCACAGGGAGGATCACCAATCCATCACAGGGAGGATCACCAGTCCATCACATGGCTGATAACCAGTCCATCACAGGGGCTATAACCAGTCCATCACAGGGACGATCACCAGTCCATCACAGGGAGGATCACCAGTCCAACACAGGGCTGATCACCAGTCCATCACAGGGCTCATCACCAGTCCATCACAGAAAGGATAACCAGTACATCACAGGGAGGATCACCAGTCCATCAGAGGGAGGATCACCAGTCCATCACAGGGAGGATCAACAGTCCATCACAGGGAGGATCACCAATCCATCACAGGGAGGATCACCAGTCCATCACATGGCTGATAACCAGTCCATCACAGGGGCTATAACCAGTCCATCAAAGGGAGGATCACCAGTCCATCAAAGGGAGGATCACCAGTCCATCACAGCGCTGGTAACCAGCCCATCAAAGGGAGGATCACCAGTCCATCAAAGGGAGGACCACCAGTCCAACAAAGGGCTCATCACCGGTCCAACACAGGGCTGATCACCAGTCCATCACATGGCTGATAACCAGTCCATCACAGGGGCTATAACCAGTCCATCAAAGGGAGGATCACCAGTCCATCAAAGGGAGGGTCACCAGTCCATCACCGGGAGGATCACCAGTCCATCGATGGGCTGATCACCAGTCCATCACAGGTCTGATCACCAGTCCATAACAGGGCTGATCACCAGTCCATCACAGGGAGGATCACCAGTCCATCACAGGGAGGATCACCAATCCATCACAGGGAGGATCACCAGTCCATCACAGGGCTGATCACCAGTCCATCAGAGGGAGGATCACCAATCCATCACAGGGAGGATCACCAGTCCATGACAGGGCTCATCACCAGTCCATCACAGGTCTGATCACCAGTCCAACATAGGGCTGATCACCAGTCCATCACAGGGCTCATCACCAGTCCATCACAGGTCTGATCACCAGTCCCACACAGGGAGGATCACCAGTCCATCACAGGGAGGATCACCAGTCCAATACAGGAAGGATCACCAATTCATTACAGGGAGGATCACCAGTCCATCACAGGGCTCATCACCAGTCCATCACAGGGCTCATCACCAGTCCATCACAGGAAGGATCACCAGTCCATCACAGGGAGGATCACCAGTCCATCAGAGGGAGGATCACCAGTCCATCACAGGGAGGATCAACAGTCCATCACAGGGAGGATCACCAATCCATCACAGGGAGGATCACCAGTCCATCACAAGGAGGATCACCAGTCCATCACAGGGCTGATCACCAGTCCATCAGAGGGAGGATCATCAGTCCATCACAGGGAGGATCACCAGTCCATCGAGGGCTGATCACCAGTCCATCAGAGGGAGGATCACCAGTCCATCACAGGGAGGATGACCAGTCCATCACAGGGCTGATCACCAGTCCATCAAAGGGAGGATCACCAGTCCATCAAAGGGAGGGTCACCAGTCCATCACCGGGAGGATCACCAGTCCATCGATGGGCTGATCACCAGTCCATCACAGGTCTGATCACCAGTCCATAACAGGGCTGATCACCAGTCCATCACAGGGAGGATCACCAGTCCATCACAGGGAGGATCACCAATCCATCACAGGGAGGATCACCAGTCCATCACAGGGCTGATCACCAGTCCATCAGAGGGAGGATCACCAATCCATCACAGGGAGGATCACCAGTCCATGACAGGGCTCATCACCAGTCCATCACAGGTCTGATCACCAGTCCAACATAGGGCTGATCACCAGTCCATCACAGGGCTCATCACCAGTCCATCACAGGTCTGATCACCAGTCCCACACAGGGAGGATCACCAGTCCATCACAGGGAGGATCACCAGTCCAATACAGGAAGGATCACCAATTCATTACAGGGAGGATCACCAGTCCATCACAGGGCTCATCACCAGTCCATCACAGGGCTCATCACCAGTCCATCACAGGAAGGATCACCAGTCCATCACAGGGAGGATCACCAGTCCATCAGAGGGAGGATCACCAGTCCATCACAGGGAGGATCAACAGTCCATCACAGGGAGGATCACCAATCCATCACAGGGAGGATCACCAGTCCATCACAAGGAGGATCACCAGTCCATCACAGGGCTGATCACCAGTCCATCAGAGGGAGGATCATCAGTCCATCACAGGGAGGATCACCAGTCCATCGAGGGCTGATCACCAGTCCATCAGAGGGAGGATCACCAGTCCATCACAGGGAGGATGACCAGTCCATCACAGGGCTGATCACCAGTCCATCACAGGGAGGATCACCAGTCCATCACAGGGAGGATCACCAATCCATCACAGGGAGGATCACCAGTCCATCACAGGCCTGATCACCAGTCCATCAGAGGGAGGATCACCAGTCCATCACAAGGAGGATCACCTCCATCACAGGGCTGATCACCAGTCCATCAAAGGGAGGATCACCAGTCCAACACAGGGCTGATCACCAGTCCATCACAGGGCTCATCACCAGTCCATCACAGAAAGGATAACCAGTACATCACAGGGAGGATCACCAGTCCATCAGAGGGAGGATCACCAGTCCATCACAGGGAGGATCAACAGTCCATCACAGGGAGGATCACCAATCCATCACAGGGAGGATCACCAGTCCAACACAGGGCTCATCACCGGTCCAACACAGGGCTGATCACCTGTCCAACACAGGGAGGATCACCAGTCCAACACAGGGCTGATCACCAGTCCATCACAGGGCTCATCACCAGTCCATCACAGGAAGGATCACCAGTCCATCACAGGGAGGATCACCCGTCCATCACAGTGAGGATCACCAATCCATCACAGGGACGATCACCAGTCCATCACAGGGAGGATCACCAGTCCAACACAGGGCTGATCACCAGTCCATCACAGGGCTCATCACCAGTCCATCAAAGAAAGGATCACCAGTCCATCACAGGGAGGATCACCAGTCCATCAGAGGGAGGATCACCAGTCCATCACAGGGAGGATCAACAGTCCATCACAGGGAGGATCACCAATCCATCACAGGGAGGATCACCAGTCCATCACATGGCTGATAACCAGTCCATCACAGGGGCTATAACCAGTCCATCAAAGGGAGGATCACCAGTCCATCACATGGCTGATAACCAGTCCATCACAGGGGCTATAACCAGTCCATCAAAGGGAGGATCACCAGTCCATCAAAGGGAGGATCACCAGTCCATCACAGCGCTGGTAACCAGCCCATCAAAGGGAGGATCACCAGTCCATCAAAGGGAGGATCACCAGTCCAACACAGGGCTCATCACCGGTCCAACACAGGGCTGATCACCAGTCCAACACAGGGAGGATCACCAGTCTAACACAGGGCTGATCACCAGTCCATCACAGGGAGGATCACCAGTCCATCACAGGGAGGATCACCAATCCAGCACAGGGAGGATCACCAGTCCATCACAGGGCTGATCACCAGTCCATCACAGGGCTGATCACCAGTCCATCAAATGGAGGATTACCAGTCCTTCACATGGCTGATCACCAGTCCATCACAGTGCTCATCAGCAGTCCATCACAGAAAGGATCACCAGTCCATCACAGGGAGGATCACCAGTCCATCAGAGGGAGGATCACCAGTCCATCACAGGGAGGATCAACAGTCCATCACAGGGAGGATCACCAATCCATCACAGGGAGGATCACCAGTCCATCACATGGCTGATAACCAGTCCATCACAGGGGCTATAACCAGTCCATCACAGGGACGATCACCAGTCCATCACAGGGAGGATCACCAGTCCAACACAGGGCTGATCACCAGTCCATCACAGGGCTCATCACCAGTCCATCACAGAAAGGATAACCAGTACATCACAGGGAGGATCACCAGTCCATCAGAGGGAGGATCACCAGTCCATCACAGGGAGGATCAACAGTCCATCACAGGGAGGATCACCAATCCATCACAGGGAGGATCACCAGTCCATCACATGGCTGATAACCAGTCCATCACAGGGGCTATAACCAGTCCATCAAAGGGAGGATCACCAGTCCATCAAAGGGAGGATCACCAGTCCATCACAGCGCTGGTAACCAGCCCATCAAAGGGAGGATCACCAGTCCATCAAAGGGAGGACCACCAGTCCAACAAAGGGCTCATCACCGGTCCAACACAGGGCTGATCACCAGTCCATCACATGGCTGATAACCAGTCCATCACAGGGGCTATAACCAGTCCATCAAAGGGAGGATCACCAGTCCATCAAAGGGAGGGTCACCAGTCCATCACCGGGAGGATCACCAGTCCATCGATGGGCTGATCACCAGTCCATCACAGGTCTGATCACCAGTCCATAACAGGGCTGATCACCAGTCCATCACAGGGAGGATCACCAGTCCATCACAGGGAGGATCACCAATCCATCACAGGGAGGATCACCAGTCCATCACAGGGCTGATCACCAGTCCATCAGAGGGAGGATCACCAATCCATCACAGGGAGGATCACCAGTCCATGACAGGGCTCATCACCAGTCCATCACAGGTCTGATCACCAGTCCAACATAGGGCTGATCACCAGTCCATCACAGGGCTCATCACCAGTCCATCACAGGTCTGATCACCAGTCCCACACAGGGAGGATCACCAGTCCATCACAGGGAGGATCACCAGTCCAATACAGGAAGGATCACCAATTCATTACAGGGAGGATCACCAGTCCATCACAGGGCTCATCACCAGTCCATCACAGGGCTCATCACCAGTCCATCACAGGAAGGATCACCAGTCCATCACAGGGAGGATCACCAGTCCATCAGAGGGAGGATCACCAGTCCATCACAGGGAGGATCAACAGTCCATCACAGGGAGGATCACCAATCCATCACAGGGAGGATCACCAGTCCATCACAAGGAGGATCACCAGTCCATCACAGGGCTGATCACCAGTCCATCAGAGGGAGGATCATCAGTCCATCACAGGGAGGATCACCAGTCCATCGAGGGCTGATCACCAGTCCATCAGAGGGAGGATCACCAGTCCATCACAGGGAGGATGACCAGTCCATCACAGGGCTGATCACCAGTCCATCACAGGGAGGATCACCAGTCCATCACAGGGAGGATCACCAATCCATCACAGGGAGGATCACCAGTCCATCACAGGCCTGATCACCAGTCCATCAGAGGGAGGATCACCAGTCCATCACAAGGAGGATCACCTCCATCACAGGGCTGATCACCAGTCCATCAAAGGGAGGATCACCAGTCCATCACATGGCTGATAACCAGTCCATCAAAGGGACTATAACCAGTCCATCAAAGGGATGATCACCAGTACATCAAAGGGAGGATCAACCGTCCATCACAGGGCTGATAACCAGCCCATCAAAGGGAGGATCACCAGTCCGTCAAAGGGAGGATCACCAGTCCATCACAGGGCTGATCACCAGTCCATCACAGGTCTGTTAACCAGTCCAACACAAGGCTGATCACCAGTCCATCACAGGGCTCATCACCAGTCCATCACAGGAAGGATCACCAATTCATTACAGGGAGGATCACCAGTCCATCACAGGGCTCATCACCAGTCCATCACAGGGCTCATCACCAGTCCATCACAGGAAGGATCACCAGTCCATCACAGGGAGGATCACCAGTCCATCAGAGGGAGGATCACCAGTCCATCACAGGGAGGATCAACAGTCCATCACAGGGAGGATCACCAATCCATCACAGGGAGGATCACCAGTCCATCACAAGGAGGATCACCAGTCCATCACCGGGCTGATCACCAGTCCATCAAAGGGAGGATCACCAATCCATCACAGGGAGGATCACCAGTCCATCACAGGGCTGATCACCAGTCCATCAGAGGGAGGATCATCAGTCCATCACAGGGAGGATCACCAGTCCATCACAGGGCTGATCACCAGTCCATCAAAGGGAGGATCACCAGTCCATCACATGGCTGATAACCAGTCCATCACAGGGGCTATAACCAGTCCATCAAAGGGAGGATCACCAGTCCATCAAAGGGAGGACCACCAGTCCATCACAGGGCTGGTAACCAGCCCATCAAAGGGAGGATCACCAGTCCATCAAAGGGAGGATCACCAGTCCAACACAGGGCTCATCACCGGTCCAACACAGGGCTGATCACCAGTCCAACACAGGGAGGATCACCAGTCCAACACAGGGCTGATCACCAGTCCATCACAGGGCTCATCACCAGTCCATCACAGGAAGGATCACCAGTCCATCACAGGGAGGATCACCCGTCCATCACAGGGAGGATCACCAATCCATCACAGGGAGGATCACCAGTCCATCACAGGGATGATCACCAGTCCATCAGACGGAGGATCACCAGTCCATCACAAGGAGGATTACCAGTCCATCACAGGGCTCATCACCAGTCCATCAAAGGGAGGATCACCAGTCCATCACAGAGAGGATCACCAGTCCATCATAGGGCTGATCACCAGTCCATCAGAGGGAGGATCACCAGTCCATCACAGGGAGGATCACCAGTCCATCACAGGGCTGATCACCAGTCCATCACAGGGAGGATCACCAGTCCATCACAGGGAGGATCACCAATCCATCACAGGGAGGATCACCAGTCCATCACAGGCCTGATCACCAGTCCATCAGAGGGAGGATCACCAGTCCATCACAAGGAGGATCACCTCCATCACAGGGCTGATCACCAGTCCATCAAAGGGAGGATCACCAGTCCATCACATGGCTGATAACCAGTCCATCAAAGGGGCTATAACCAGTCCATCAAAGGGATGATCACCAGTACATCAAAGGGAGGATCAACCGTCCATCACAGGGCTGATAACCAGCCCATCAAAGGGAGGATCACCAGTCCGTCAAAGGGAGGATCACCAGTCCATCACAGTGCTGATCACCAGTCCATCACAGGGAGGATCACCAGTCCATCACAGGGAGGATCACCAATCCAGCACAGGGAGGATCACCAGTCCATCACAGGGCTGATCACCAGTCCATCAGAGGGAGGATCACCAGTCCATAACAAGGAGGATCACCAATCCAGCACAGGGAGGATCACCAGTCCATCACAGGGCTGATCACCAGTCCATCAGAGGGAGGATCACCAGTCCATAACAAGGAGGATCACCAGTCCATCACAGGGCTGATCACCAGTCCATCAAAGGGAGGATCACCAGTCCATCACATGGCTGATAACCAGTCCATCAAAGGGGCTATAACCAGTCCATCAAAGGGATGATCACCAGTCCATCAAAGGGAGGATCACCAGTCCATCACAGGGAGGATCACCAGTCCATCATAGGGCTGATAACCGGTCCATCAGAGGGAGGATCACCAGTCCATCACAGGGAGGATCACCAGTCCATCATAGGGCTGATAACCGGTCCATCAGAGGGAGGATCACCAGTCCATCACAGGGAGGATCAACAGTCCATCACAGGGCTGATCACCAGTCCATCACAGGGAGGATCACCAGTCCATCACAGGGAGGATCACCAATCCATCACAGGGAGGATCACCAGTCCATCACAGGGCTGATCACCAGTCCATCAGAGGGAGGATCACCAGTCCATCACAAGGAGGATCACCAGTCCATCAAAGGGAGGATCACCAGTCCATCACATGGCTGATAACCAGTCCATCAAAGGGGCTATAACCAGTCCATCAAAGGGAGGATCACCAGTCCATCAAAGGGAGGATCACCAGTCCATCACAGGGCTGATAACCAGCACATCAAAGGGAGGATCACCAGTCCATCAAAGGGAGGATCACCAGTCCAACACAGGGCTCATCACCGGTCCAACACAGGGCTGATCACCAGTCCAACACAGAGAGGATCACCAGTCTAACACAGGGCTGATCACCAGTCCATCACCGGGAGGATCACCAGTCCATCGATGGGCTGATCACCAGTCCATCAATGGGAGGATCACCAGTCCATCACAGGGGCTATAACCAGTCCATCAAAGGGAGGATCACCAGTCCATCAAAGGGAGGATCACCAGTCCATCACAGGGCTGGTAACCAGCCCATCAAAGGGAGGATCACCAGTCCATCAGAGGGAGGATCACCAGTCCATCACAGGGAGGATCACCAGTCCATCACAGGGCTGATCACCAGTCCATCACAGGGAGGATCACCAGTCCATCACAGGGAGGATCACCAATCCATCACAGGGAGGATCACCAGTCCATCACAGGCCTGATCACCAGTCCATCAGAGGGAGGATCACCAGTCCATCACAAGGAGGATCACCTCCATCACAGGGCTGATCACCAGTCCATCAAAGGGAGGATCACCAGTCCATCACATGGCTGATAACCAGATCATCAAAGGGGCTATAACCAGTCCATCAAAGGGATGATCACCAGTACATCAAAGGGAGGATCACCCGTCCATCACAGGGCTGATAACCAGCCCATCAAAGGGAGGATCACCAGTCCGTCAAAGGGAGGATCACCAGTCCATCACAGGGCTGATCACCAGTCCATCACAGGTCTGTTAACCAGTCCACCACAGGGCTCATCACCAGTCCATCACAGGAAGGATCACCATTTCATTACAGGGAGGATCACCAGTCCATCACAGGGCTCATCACCAGTCCATCACAGGTCTGATCACCAGTCCAACACAGGGCTGATCACCAGTCCATCACAGGGCTCATCACCAGTCCATCACAGGTCTGATCACCAGTCCAACACAGGTCTGATCACCAGTCCAATACAGGAAGGATCACCAGTCCATCACAGGGCTGATCACCAGTCCATCAGAGGGAGGATCACCAGTCCATCACAGGGCTGATCACCAGTCCATCACAGGGAGGATCACCAGTCCATCACAGGGCTGATCACCATTCCATCAAAGGGAGGATCACCAGTCCATCAGAGGGAGGATCACCAGTCCATCACAGGGAGGATCACCAGTCCATCACAGGGCTGATCACCAGTCCATCACAGTGAGGATCACCAGTCCATCACAGGGAGGATCACCAATCCAGCACAGGGAGGATCACCAGTCCATCACAGGGCTGATCACCAGTCCATCAAAGGGAGGATCACCAGTCCATCACAGGGCTGATCACCAGTCCATCAGAGGGAGGATCCCCAGTCCATCAAAAGGAGGATCACCAGTCCATCACAGGGCTGAAAACCAGTTCATAAAAGGGAGGATCACCAATCCATCACATGGCTGATAACCAGTCCATCGAAGGGGTTATAACCAGTCCATCAAAGGGATGATCACCAGTCCATCAAAGGGAGGATCACCAGTCCATCACAGAGAGGATCACCAGTCCATCATAGGGCTGATCACCATTCCATCAGAGGGAGGATCACCAGTCCATCACAGGGAGGATCACCAGTCCATCACAGGGAGAATCACCAGTCCATCACAGGGCTGGTAACCAGCCCATCAAAGGGAGGATCACCAGTCCATCAAAGGGAGGATAACCAGTCCAACACAGGGCTCATCACCGGTCCAACACAGAGCTGATCACCAGTCCATCACCGGGAGGATCACCAGTCCATCACAGGGCTGATCACCAGTCCAACACAGTTCTGATCACCAGTCCATCACAGGGCTCATCACCAGTCCATCACAGGAAGGATCACCAGTCCATCACAGGGAGGATCACCAGTCCATCAGAGGGAGGATCACCAGTCCATCACAGGGAGGATCACCAGTCCATCACAGGGCTCATCACCAGTCCATCACAGGAAGGATCACCAGTCCATCACAGGGAGGATCACCCGTCCATCACAGGGAGGACCACCAATCCATCACAGGGAGGATCACCAGTCCATCACAGGGCTGATCACCAGTCCATCAGAGGGAGGATCACCAGTCCATCACAAGGAGGATTACCAGTCCATCACAGGGCTCATCACCAGTCCATCAAATGGAGGATCACCAGTCCATCACAGAGAGGATCACCAGTCCATCATAGGGCTGATCACCAGTCCATCAGAGGGAGGATCACCAGTCCATCACAGGGAGGATCACCAGTCCATCACAGGGCTGATCACCAGTCCATCACAGGGAGGATCACCAGTCCATCACAGGGAGGATCACCAATCCATCACAGGGAGGATCACCAGTCCATCACAGGCCTGATCACCAGTCCATCAGAGGGAGGATCACCAGTCCATCACAAGGAGGATCACCTCCATCACAGGGCTGATCACCAGTCCATCAAAGGGAGGATCACCAGTCCATCACATGGCTGATAACCAGTCCATCAAAGGGGCTATAACCAGTCCATCAAAGGGATGATCACCAGTACATCAAAGGGAGGATCAACCGTCCATCACAGGGCTGATAACCAGCCCATCAAAGGGAGGATCACCAGTCCGTCAAAGGGAGGATCACCAGTCCATCACAGTGCTGATCACCAGTCCATCACAGGGAGGATCACCAGTCCATCACAGGGAGGATCACCAATCCAGCACAGGGAGGATCACCAGTCCATCACAGGGCTGATCACCAGTCCATCAGAGGGAGGATCACCAGTCCATAACAAGGAGGATCACCAATCCAGCACAGGGAGGATCACCAGTCCATCACAGGGCTGATCACCAGTCCATCAGAGGGAGGATCACCAGTCCATAACAAGGAGGATCACCAGTCCATCACAGGGCTGATCACCAGTCCATCAAAGGGAGGATCACCAGTCCATCACATGGCTGATAACCAGTCCATCAAAGGGGCTATAACCAGTCCATCAAAGGGATGATCACCAGTCCATCAAAGGGAGGATCACCAGTCCATCACAGGGAGGATCACCAGTCCATCATAGGGCTGATAACCGGTCCATCAGAGGGAGGATCACCAGTCCATCACAGGGAGGATCACCAGTCCATCATAGGGCTGATAACCGGTCCATCAGAGGGAGGATCACCAGTCCATCACAGGGAGGATCAACAGTCCATCACAGGGCTGATCACCAGTCCATCACAGGGAGGATCACCAGTCCATCACAGGGAGGATCACCAATCCATCACAGGGAGGATCACCAGTCCATCACAGGGCTGATCACCAGTCCATCAGAGGGAGGATCACCAGTCCATCACAAGGAGGATCACCAGTCCATCACAGGGCTGATCACCAGTCCATCAAAGGGAGGATCACCAGTCCATCACATGGCTGATAACCAGTCCATCAAAGGGGCTATAACCAGTCCATCAAAGGGAGGATCACCAGTCCATCAAAGGGAGGATCACCAGTCCATCAGAGGGAGGATCACCAGTCCATCACAGGGAGGATCACCAGTCCATCACAGGGCTGATCACCAGTCCATCACAGGGAGGATCACCAGTCCATCACAGGGAGGATCACCAATCCATCACAGGGAGGATCACCAGTCCATCACAGGCCTGATCACCAGTCCATCAGAGGGAGGATCACCAGTCCATCACAAGGAGGATCACCTCCATCACAGGGCTGATCACCAGTCCATCAAAGGGAGGATCACCAGTCCATCACATGGCTGATAACCAGTCCATCAAAGGGGCTATAACCAGTCCATCAAAGGGATGATCACCAGTACATCAAAGGGAGGATCAACCGTCCATCACAGGGCTGATAACCAGCCCATCAAAGGGAGGATCACCAGTCCGTCAAAGGGAGGATCACCAGTCCATCACAGTGCTGATCACCAGTCCATCACAGGGAGGATCACCAGTCCATCACAGGGAGGATCACCAATCCAGCACAGGGAGGATCACCAGTCCATCACAGGGCTGATCACCAGTCCATCAGAGGGAGGATCACCAGTCCATAACAAGGAGGATCACCAATCCAGCACAGGGAGGATCACCAGTCCATCACAGGGCTGATCACCAGTCCATCAGAGGGAGGATCACCAGTCCATAACAAGGAGGATCACCAGTCCATCACAGGGCTGATCACCAGTCCATCAAAGGGAGGATCACCAGTCCATCACATGGCTGATAACCAGTCCATCAAAGGGGCTATAACCAGTCCATCAAAGGGATGATCACCAGTCCATCAAAGGGAGGATCACCAGTCCATCACAGGGAGGATCACCAGTCCATCATAGGGCTGATAACCGGTCCATCAGAGGGAGGATCACCAGTCCATCACAGGGAGGATCACCAGTCCATCATAGGGCTGATAACCGGTCCATCAGAGGGAGGATCACCAGTCCATCACAGGGAGGATCAACAGTCCATCACAGAGAGGATCACCTGTCCATCAAAGGGAGGATCACCAGTCCATCACAGAGAGGATCACCTGTCCATCATAGGGCTGATCACCATTCCATCAGAGGGAGGATCACCAGTCCATCACAGGGAGGATCACCAGTCCATCACAGGGAGGATCACCAATCCATCACAGGGAGGATCACCAGTGCAACACAGGGCTCATCACCGGTCCAACACAGTAATGATCACCAGTCCAACACAGGGAGGATCACCAGTCTAACACAGGGCTGATCACCAGTCCATCACCGGGAGGATCAACAGTCCATCACCGGGCTGATCACCAGTCCATCACAGGGAGGATCACCAGTCCATCAGAGGAAGGATCACCAGTCCATCACAGGGAGGATCACCAGTCCATCACAGGGCTGATCACCAGTCCATCACAGGGAGGATCACCAGTCCATCACAGGGCTGATCACCAATCCAGCACAGGGAGGATCACCAGTCCAACACAGGGCTGATCACCAGTCCATCACAGTGCTCATCACCAGTCCATCACAGAAAGGATCACCAGTCCATCACAGGTCTGATCACCAGTCCAACACAGGGAGGATCACCAGTCCATCACAGGGAGGATCACCAGTCCAATACAGGAAGGATCACCAGTCCATCACAGGGCTGATCACCAGTCCATCACAGGGAGGATCACTAGTCCATCACAGGGCTGATCACCAGTCCATCAAAGGGAGGATCACCAGTCCATCACAGGGCTGATCACCAGTCCATCAGAGGGAGGATCCCCAGTCCATCAAAAGGAGGATCACCAGTCCATCACAGGGCTGAAAACCAGTCCATAAAAGGGAGGATCACCAATCCATCACATGGCTGATAACCAGTCCCTCGAAGGGGTTATAACCAGTCCATCAAAGGGATGATCACCAGTCCATCAAAGGGAGGATCACCAGTCCATCACAGAGAGGATCACCAGTCCATCATAGGGCTGATCACCAGTCCATCAGAGGGAGGATCACCAGTCCATCACAGGGAGGATCACCAGTCCATCACAGGGAGGATCACCAGTCCATCACAGGGAGAATCACCAGTCCATCACAGGGCTGGTAACCAGCCCATCAAAGGGAGGATCACCAGTCCATCAAAGGGAGGATAACCAGTCCAACACAGGGCTCATCACCGGTCCAACACAGAGCTGATCACCAGTCCATCACCGGGAGGATCACCAGTCCATCACAGCGCTGATCACCAGTCCAACACAGGGCTGATCACCAGTCCATCACAGGGCTCATCACCAGTCCATCACAGGAAGGATAACCAGTCCATCACAGGGAGGATCACCAGTCCATCAGAGGGAGGATCACCAGTCCATCACAGGGAGGATCAACAGTCCATCACAGGGAGGATCACCAATCCATCACAGGGAGGATCACCAGTCCATCACAAGGAGGATCACCAGTCCATCACAGGGCTGATCACCAGTCCATCAAAGGAAGGATCACCAATCCATCACAGGGAGGATCACCAGTCCATCACAGGGCTGATCACCAGTCCATCAGAGGGAGGATCATCAGTCCATCACAGGGAGGATCACCAGTCCATCGAGGGCTGATCACCAGTCCATCAAAGGGAGGATCACCAGTCCATCACATGGCTGATAACCAGTCCATCACAGGGGCTATAACCAGTCCATCAAAGGGAGGATCACCAGTCCATCAAAGGGAGGATCACCAGTCCATCACAGGGCTGGTAACCAGCCCATCAAAGGGAGGATCACCAGTCCATCAAAGGGAGGATCACCAGTCCAACACAGGGCTCATCACCGGTCCAACACAGGGCTGATCACCTGTCCAACACAGGGAGGATCACCAGTCCAACACAGGGCTGATCACCAGTCCATCACAGGGCTCATCACCAGTCCATCACAGGAAGGATCACCAGTCCATCACAGGGAGGATCACCCGTCCATCACAGTGAGGATCACCAATCCATCACAGGGACGATCACCAGTCCATCACAGGGAGGATCACCAGTCCAACACAGGGCTGATCACCAGTCCATCACAGGGCTCATCACCAGTCCATCAAAGAAAGGATCACCAGTCCATCACAGGGAGGATCACCAGTCCATCAGAGGGAGGATCACCAGTCCATCACAGGGAGGATCAACAGTCCATCACAGGGAGGATCACCAATCCATCACAGGGAGGATCACCAGTCCATCACATGGCTGATAACCAGTCCATCACAGGGGCTATAACCAGTCCATCAAAGGGAGGATCACCAGTCCATCACATGGCTGATAACCAGTCCATCACAGGGGCTATAACCAGTCCATCAAAGGGAGGATCACCAGTCCATCAAAGGGAGGATCACCAGTCCATCACAGCGCTGGTAACCAGCCCATCAAAGGGAGGATCACCAGTCCATCAAAGGGAGGATCACCAGTCCAACACAGGGCTCATCACCGGTCCAACACAGGGCTGATCACCAGTCCAACACAGGGAGGATCACCAGTCTAACACAGGGCTGATCACCAGTCCATCACAGGGAGGATCACCAGTCCATCACAGGGAGGATCACCAATCCAGCACAGGGAGGATCACCAGTCCATCACAGGGCTGATCACCAGTCCATCACAGGGCTGATCACCAGTCCATCAAATGGAGGATTACCAGTCCATCACATGGCTGATCACCAGTCCATCACAGTGCTCATCAGCAGTCCATCACAGAAAGGATCACCAGTCCATCACAGGGAGGATCACCAGTCCATCAGAGGGAGGATCACCAGTCCATCACAGGGAGGATCAACAGTCCATCACAGGGAGGATCACCAATCCATCACAGGGAGGATCACCAGTCCATCACATGGCTGATAACCAGTCCATCACAGGGGCTATAACCAGTCCATCACAGGGACGATCACCAGTCCATCACAGGGAGGATCACCAGTCCAACACAGGGCTGATCACCAGTCCATCACAGGGCTCATCACCAGTCCATCACAGAAAGGATAACCAATACATCACAGGGAGGATCACCAGTCCATCAGAGGGAGGATCACCAGTCCATCACAGGGAGGATCAACAGTCCATCACAGGGAGGATCACCAATCCATCACAGGGAGGATCACCAGTCCATCACATGGCTGATAACCAGTCCATCACAGGGGCTATAACCAGTCCATCAAAGGGAGGATCACCAGTCCATCAAAGGGAGGATCACCAGTCCATCACAGCGCTGGTAACCAGCCCATCAAAGGGAGGATCACCAGTCCATCAAAGGGAGGACCACCAGTCCAACAAAGGGCTCATCACCGGTCCAACACAGGGCTGATCACCAGTCCATCACATGGCTGATAACCAGACCATCACAGGGGCTATAACCAGTCCATCAAAGGGAGGATCACCAGTCCATCAAAGGGAGGGTCACCAGTCCAATACCGGGAGGATCACCAGTCCATCGATGGGCTGATCACCAGTCCATCACAGGTCTGATCACCAGTCCATAACAGGGCTGATCACCAGTCCATCACAGGGAGGATCACCAGTCCATCACAGGGAGGATCACCAATCCATCACAGGGAGGATCACCAGTCCATCACAGGGCTGATCACCAGTCCATCAGAGGGAGGATCACCAATCCATCACAGGGAGGATCACCAGTCCATGACAGGGCTCATCACCAGTCCATCACAGGTCTGATCACCAGTCCAACATAGGGCTGATCACCAGTCCATCACAGGGCTCATCACCAGTCCATCACAGGTCTGATCACCAGTCCCACACAGGGAGGATCACCAGTCCATCACAGGGAGGATCACCAGTCCAATACAGGAAGGATCACCAATTCATTACAGGGAGGATCACCAGTCCATCACAGGGCTCATCACCAGTCCATCACAGGGCTCATCACCAGTCCATCACAGGAAGGATCACCAGTCCATCACAGGGAGGATCACCAGTCCATCAGAGGGAGGATCACCAGTCCATCACAGGGAGGATCAACAGTCCATCACAGGGAGGATCACCAATCCATCACAGGGAGGATCACCAGTCCATCACAAGGAGGATCACCAGTCCATCACAGGGCTGATCACCAGTCCATCAGAGGGAGGATCATCAGTCCATCACAGGGAGGATCACCAGTCCATCGAGGGCTGATCACCAGTCCATCAGAGGGAGGATCACCAGTCCATCACAGGGAGGATGACCAGTCCATCACAGGGCTGATCACCAGTCCATCACAGGGAGGATCACCAGTCCATCACAGGGAGGATCACCAATCCATCACAGGGAGGATCACCAGTCCATCACAGGCCTGATCACCAGTCCATCAGAGGGAGGATCACCAGTCCATCACAAGGAGGATCACCTCCATCACAGGGCTGATCACCAGTCCATCAAAGGGAGGATCACCAGTCCATCACATGGCTGATAACCAGTCCATCAAAGGGACTATAACCAGTCCATCAAAGGGATGATCACCAGTACATTAAAGGGAGGATCAACCGTCCATCACAGGGCTGATAACCAGCCCATCAAAGGGAGGATCACCAGTCCGTCAAAGGGAGGATCACCAGTCCATCACAGGGCTGATCACCAGTCCATCACAGGTCTGTTAACCAGTCCAACACAAGGCTGATCACCAGTCCATCACAGGGCTCATCACCAGTCCATCACAGGAAGGATCACCAATTCATTACAGGGAGGATCACCAGTCCATCACAGGGCTCATCACCAGTCCATCACAGGGCTCATCACCAGTCCATCACAGGAAGGATCACCAGTCCATCACAGGGAGGATCACCAGTCCATCAGAGGGAGGATCACCAGTCCATCACAGGGAGGATCAACAGTCCATCACAGGGAGGATCACCAATCCATCACAGGGAGGATCACCAGTCCATCACAAGGAGGATCAAAAGTCCATCACCGGGCTGATCACCAGTCCATCAAAGGGAGGATCACCAATCCATCACAGGGAGGATCACCAGTCCATCACAGGGCTGATCACCAGTCCATCAGAGGGAGGATCATCAGTCCATCACAGGGAGGATCACCAGTCCATCACAGGGCTGATCACCAGTCCATCAAAGGGAGGATCACCAGTCCATCACATGGCTGATAACCAGTCCATCACAGGGGCTATAACCAGTCCATCAAAGGGAGGATCACCAGTCCATCAAAGGGAGGACCACCAGTCCATCACAGGGCTGGTAACCAGCCCATCAAAGGGAGGATCACCAGTCCATCAAAGGGAGGATCACCAGTCCAACACAGGGCTCATCACCGGTCCAACACAGGGCTGATCACCAGTCCAACACAGGGAGGATCACCAGTCCAACACAGGGCTGATCACCAGTCCATCACAGGGCTCATCACCAGTCCATCACAGGAAGGATCACCAGTCCATCACAGGGAGGATCACCCGTCCATCACAGGGAGGATCACCAATCCATCACAGGGAGGATCACCAGTCCATCACAGGGATGATCACCAGTCCATCAGACGGAGGATCACCAGTCCATCACAAGGAGGATTACCAGTCCATCACAGGGCTCATCACCAGTCCATCAAAGGGAGGATCACCAGTCCATCACAGAGAGGATCACCAGTCCATCATAGGGCTGATCACCAGTCCATCAGAGGGAGGATCACCAGTCCATCACAGGGAGGATCACCAGTCCATCACAGGGCTGATCACCAGTCCATCACAGGGAGGATCACCAGTCCATCACAGGGAGGATCACCAATCCATCACAGGGAGGATCACCAGTCCATCACAGGCCTGATCACCAGTCCATCAGAGGGAGGATCACCAGTCCATCACAAGGAGGATCACCTCCATCACAGGGCTGATCACCAGTCCATCAAAGGGAGGATCACCAGTCCATCACATGGCTGATAACCAGTCCATCAAAGGGGCTATAACCAGTCCATCAAAGGGATGATCACCAGTACATCAAAGGGAGGATCAACCGTCCATCACAGGGCTGATAACCAGCCCATCAAAGGGAGGATCACCAGTCCGTCAAAGGGAGGATCACCAGTCCATCACAGTGCTGATCACCAGTCCATCACAGGGAGGATCACCAGTCCATCACAGGGAGGATCACCAATCCAGCACAGGGAGGATCACCAGTCCATCACAGGGCTGATCACCAGTCCATCAGAGGGAGGATCACCAGTCCATAACAAGGAGGATCACCAATCCAGCACAGGGAGGATCACCAGTCCATCACAGGGCTGATCACCAGTCCATCAGAGGGAGGATCACCAGTCCATAACAAGGAGGATCACCAGTCCATCACAGGGCTGATCACCAGTCCATCAAAGGGAGGATCACCAGTCCATCACATGGCTGATAACCAGTCCATCAAAGGGGCTATAACCAGTCCATCAAAGGGATGATCACCAGTCCATCAAAGGGAGGATCACCAGTCCATCACAGGGAGGATCACCAGTCCATCATAGGGCTGATAACCGGTCCATCAGAGGGAGGATCACCAGTCCATCACAGGGAGGATCACCAGTCCATCATAGGGCTGATAACCGGTCCATCAGAGGGAGGATCACCAGTCCATCACAGGGAGGATCAACAGTCCATCACAGGGCTGATCACCAGTCCATCACAGGGAGGATCACCAGTCCATCACAGGGAGGATCACCAATCCATCACAGGGAGGATCACCAGTCCATCACAGGGCTGATCACCAGTCCATCAGAGGGAGGATCACCAGTCCATCACAAGGAGGATCACCAGTCCATCAAAGGGAGGATCACCAGTCCATCACATGGCTGATAACCAGTCCATCAAAGGGGCTATAACCAGTCCATCAAAGGGAGGATCACCAGTCCATCAAAGGGAGGATCACCAGTCCATCACAGGGCTGATAACCAGCACATCAAAGGGAGGATCACCAGTCCATCAAAGGGAGGATCACCAGTCCAACACAGGGCTCATCACCGGTCCAACACAGGGCTGATCACCAGTCCAACACAGAGAGGATCACCAGTCTAACACAGGGCTGATCACCAGTCCATCACCGGGAGGATCACCAGTCCATCGATGGGCTGATCACCAGTCCATCAATGGGAGGATCACCAGTCCATCACAGGGGCTATAACCAGTCCATCAAAGGGAGGATCACCAGTCCATCAAAGGGAGGATCACCAGTCCATCACAGGGCTGGTAACCAGCCCATCAAAGGGAGGATCACCAGTCCATCAGAGGGAGGATCACCAGTCCATCACAGGGAGGATCACCAGTCCATCACAGGGCTGATCACCAGTCCATCACAGGGAGGATCACCAGTCCATCACAGGGAGGATCACCAATCCATCACAGGGAGGATCACCAGTCCATCACAGGCCTGATCACCAGTCCATCAGAGGGAGGATCACCAGTCCATCACAAGGAGGATCACCTCCATCACAGGGCTGATCACCAGTCCATCAAAGGGAGGATCACCAGTCCATCACATGGCTGATAACCAGATCATCAAAGGGGCTATAACCAGTCCATCAAAGGGATGATCACCAGTACATCAAAGGGAGGATCACCCGTCCATCACAGGGCTGATAACCAGCCCATCAAAGGGAGGATCACCAGTCCGTCAAAGGGAGGATCACCAGTCCATCACAGGGCTGATCACCAGTCCATCACAGGTCTGTTAACCAGTCCACCACAGGGCTCATCACCAGTCCATCACAGGAAGGATCACCATTTCATTACAGGGAGGATCACCAGTCCATCACAGGGCTCATCACCAGTCCATCACAGGTCTGATCACCAGTCCAACACAGGGCTGATCACCAGTCCATCACAGGGCTCATCACCAGTCCATCACAGGTCTGATCACCAGTCCAACACAGGTCTGATCACCAGTCCAATACAGGAAGGATCACCAGTCCATCACAGGGCTGATCACCAGTCCATCAGAGGGAGGATCACCAGTCCATCACAGGGCTGATCACCAGTCCATCACAGGGAGGATCACCAGTCCATCACAGGGCTGATCACCATTCCATCAAAGGGAGGATCACCAGTCCATCAGAGGGAGGATCACCAGTCCATCACAGGGAGGATCACCAGTCCATCACAGGGCTGATCACCAGTCCATCACAGTGAGGATCACCAGTCCATCACAGGGAGGATCACCAATCCAGCACAGGGAGGATCACCAGTCCATCACAGGGCTGATCACCAGTCCATCAAAGGGAGGATCACCAGTCCATCACAGGGCTGATCACCAGTCCATCAGAGGGAGGATCCCCAGTCCATCAAAAGGAGGATCACCAGTCCATCACAGGGCTGAAAACCAGTTCATAAAAGGGAGGATCACCAATCCATCACATGGCTGATAACCAGTCCATCGAAGGGGTTATAACCAGTCCATCAAAGGGATGATCACCAGTCCATCAAAGGGAGGATCACCAGTCCATCACAGAGAGGATCACCAGTCCATCATAGGGCTGATCACCATTCCATCAGAGGGAGGATCACCAGTCCATCACAGGGAGGATCACCAGTCCATCACAGGGAGAATCACCAGTCCATCACAGGGCTGGTAACCAGCCCATCAAAGGGAGGATCACCAGTCCATCAAAGGGAGGATAACCAGTCCAACACAGGGCTCATCACCGGTCCAACACAGAGCTGATCACCAGTCCATCACCGGGAGGATCACCAGTCCATCACAGGGCTGATCACCAGTCCAACACAGTTCTGATCACCAGTCCATCACAGGGCTCATCACCAGTCCATCACAGGAAGGATCACCAGTCCATCACAGGGAGGATCACCAGTCCATCAGAGGGAGGATCACCAGTCCATCACAGGGAGGATCACCAGTCCATCACAGGGCTCATCACCAGTCCATCACAGGAAGGATCACCAGTCCATCACAGGGAGGATCACCCGTCCATCACAGGGAGGATCACCAATCCATCACAGGGAGGATCACCAGTCCATCACAGGGCTGATCACCAGTCCATCAGAGGGAGGATCACCAGTCCATCACAAGGAGGATTACCAGTCCATCACAGGGCTCATCACCAGTCCATCAAATGGAGGATCACCAGTCCATCACAGAGAGGATCACCAGTCCATCATAGGGCTGATCACCAGTCCATCAGAG
This sequence comes from Pleuronectes platessa, assembly GCF_947347685.1. Classification (NCBI taxonomy): domain Eukaryota; kingdom Metazoa; phylum Chordata; class Actinopteri; order Pleuronectiformes; family Pleuronectidae; genus Pleuronectes; species Pleuronectes platessa. The sequence goes on along the minus strand of NC_070649.1, from coordinate 17,026,567 downwards.
GGAGGATCACCAGTCCATCACAGGGAGGATCACCAGTCCATCACAGGGCTGATCACCAGTCCATCACAGGGAGGATCACCAGTCCATCACAGGGAGGATCACCAATCCATCACAGGGAGGATCACCAGTCCATCACAGGCCTGATCACCAGTCCATCAGAGGGAGGATCACCAGTCCATCACAAGGAGGATCACCTCCATCACAGGGCTGATCACCAGTCCATCAAAGGGAGGATCACCAGTCCATCACATGGCTGATAACCAGTCCATCAAAGGGGCTATAACCAGTCCATCAAAGGGATGATCACCAGTACATCAAAGGGAGGATCAACCGTCCATCACAGGGCTGATAACCAGCCCATCAAAGGGAGGATCACCAGTCCGTCAAAGGGAGGATCACCAGTCCATCACAGTGCTGATCACCAGTCCATCACAGGGAGGATCACCAGTCCATCACAGGGAGGATCACCAATCCAGCACAGGGAGGATCACCAGTCCATCACAGGGCTGATCACCAGTCCATCAGAGGGAGGATCACCAGTCCATAACAAGGAGGATCACCAATCCAGCACAGGGAGGATCACCAGTCCATCACAGGGCTGATCACCAGTCCATCAGAGGGAGGATCACCAGTCCATAACAAGGAGGATCACCAGTCCATCACAGGGCTGATCACCAGTCCATCAAAGGGAGGATCACCAGTCCATCACATGGCTGATAACCAGTCCATCAAAGGGGCTATAACCAGTCCATCAAAGGGATGATCACCAGTCCATCACAGGGCTGATCACCAGTCCATCAGAGGGAGGATCACCAATCCATCACAGGGAGGATCACCAGTCCATGACAGGGCTCATCACCAGTCCATCACAGGTCTGATCACCAGTCCAACATAGGGCTGATCACCAGTCCATCACAGGGCTCATCACCAGTCCATCACAGGTCTGATCACCAGTCCCACACAGGGAGGATCACCAGTCCATCACAGGGAGGATCACCAGTCCAATACAGGAAGGATCACCAATTCATTACAGGGAGGATCACCAGTCCATCACAGGGCTCATCACCAGTCCATCACAGGGCTCATCACCAGTCCATCACAGGAAGGATCACCAGTCCATCACAGGGAGGATCACCAGTCCATCAGAGGGAGGATCACCAGTCCATCACAGGGAGGATCAACAGTCCATCACAGGGAGGATCACCAATCCATCACAGGGAGGATCACCAGTCCATCACAAGGAGGATCACCAGTCCATCACAGGGCTGATCACCAGTCCATCAGAGGGAGGATCATCAGTCCATCACAGGGAGGATCACCAGTCCATCGAGGGCTGATCACCAGTCCATCAGAGGGAGGATCACCAGTCCATCACAGGGAGGATGACCAGTCCATCACAGGGCTGATCACCAGTCCATCACAGGGAGGATCACCAGTCCATCACAGGGAGGATCACCAATCCATCACAGGGAGGATCACCAGTCCATCACAGGCCTGATCACCAGTCCATCAGAGGGAGGATCACCAGTCCATCACAAGGAGGATCACCTCCATCACAGGGCTGATCACCAGTCCATCAAAGGGAGGATCACCAGTCCAACACAGGTCTGATCACCAGTCCATCACAGGGCTCATCACCAGTCCATCACAGAAAGGATAACCAGTACATCACAGGGAGGATCACCAGTCCATCAGAGGGAGGATCACCAGTCCATCACAGGGAGGATCAACAGTCCATCACAGGGAGGATCACCAATCCATCACAGGGAGGATCACCAGTCCAACACAGGGCTCATCACCGGTCCAACACAGGGCTGATCACCTGTCCAACACAGGGAGGATCACCAGTCCAACACAGGGCTGATCACCAGTCCATCACAGGGCTCATCACCAGTCCATCACAGGAAGGATCACCAGTCCATCACAGGGAGGATCACCCGTCCATCACAGTGAGGATCACCAATCCATCACAGGGACGATCACCAGTCCATCACAGGGAGGATCACCAGTCCAACACAGGGCTGATCACCAGTCCATCACAGGGCTCATCACCAGTCCAACAAAGAAAGGATCACCAGTCCATCACAGGGAGGATCACCAGTCCATCAGAGGGAGGATCACCAGTCCATCACAGGGAGGATCAACAGTCCATCACAGGGAGGATCACCAATCCATCACAGGGAGGATCACCAGTCCATCACATGGCTGATAACCAGTCCATCACAGGGGCTATAACCAGTCCATCAAAGGGAGGATCACCAGTCCATCACATGGCTGATAACCAGTCCATCACAGGGGCTATAACCAGTCCATCAAAGGGAGGATCACCAGTCCATCAAAGGGAGGATCACCAGTCCATCACAGCGCTGGTAACCAGCCCATCAAAGGGAGGATCACCAGTCCATCAAAGGGAGGATCACCAGTCCAACACAGGGCTCATCACCGGTCCAACACAGGGCTGATCACCAGTCCAACACAGGGAGGATCACCAGTCTAACACAGGGCTGATCACCAGTCCATCACAGGGAGGATCACCAGTCCATCACAGGGAGGATCACCAATCCAGCACAGGGAGGATCACCAGTCCATCACAGGGCTGATCACCAGTCCATCACAGGGCTGATCACCAGTCCATCAAATGGAGGATTACCAGTCCATCACATGGCTGATCACCAGTCCATCACAGTGCTCATCAGCAGTCCATCACAGAAAGGATCACCAGTCCATCACAGGGAGGATCACCAGTCCATCAGAGGGAGGATCACCAGTCCATCACAGGGAGGATCAACAGTCCATCACAGGGAGGATCACCAATCCATCACAGGGAGGATCACCAGTCCATCACATGGCTGATAACCAGTCCATCACAGGGGCTATAACCAGTCCATCACAGGGACGATCACCAGTCCATCACAGGGAGGATCACCAGTCCAACACAGGGCTGATCACCAGTCCATCACAGGGCTCATCACCAGTCCATCACAGAAAGGATAACCAGTACATCACAGGGAGGATCACCAGTCCATCAGAGGGAGGATCACCAGTCCATCACAGGGAGGATCAACAGTCCATCACAGGGAGGATCACCAATCCATCACAGGGAGGATCACCAGTCCATCACATGGCTGATAACCAGTCCATCACAGGGGCTATAACCAGTCCATCAAAGGGAGGATCACCAGTCCATCAAAGGGAGGATCACCAGTCCATCACAGCGCTGGTAACCAGCCCATCAAAGGGAGGATCACCAGTCCATCAAAGGGAGGACCACCAGTCCAACAAAGGGCTCATCACCGGTCCAACACAGGGCTGATCACCAGTCCATCACATGGCTGATAACCAGTCCATCACAGGGGCTATAACCAGTCCATCAAAGGGAGGATCACCAGTCCATCAAAGGGAGGGTCACCAGTCCATCACCGGGAGGATCACCAGTCCATCGATGGGCTGATCACCAGTCCATCACAGGTCTGATCACCAGTCCATAACAGGGCTGATCACCAGTCCATCACAGGGAGGATCACCAGTCCATCACAGGGAGGATCACCAATCCATCACAGGGAGGATCACCAGTCCATCACAGGGCTGATCACCAGTCCATCAGAGGGAGGATCACCAATCCATCACAGGGAGGATCACCAGTCCATGACAGGGCTCATCACCAGTCCATCACAGGTCTGATCACCAGTCCAACATAGGGCTGATCACCAGTCCATCACAGGGCTCATCACCAGTCCATCACAGGTCTGATCACCAGTCCCACACAGGGAGGATCACCAGTCCATCACAGGGAGGATCACCAGTCCAATACAGGAAGGATCACCAATTCATTACAGGGAGGATCACCAGTCCATCACAGGGCTCATCACCAGTCCATCACAGGGCTCATCACCAGTCCATCACAGGAAGGATCACCAGTCCATCACAGGGAGGATCACCAGTCCATCAGAGGGAGGATCACCAGTCCATCACAGGGAGGATCAACAGTCCATCACAGGGAGGATCACCAATCCATCACAGGGAGGATCACCAGTCCATCACAAGGAGGATCACCAGTCCATCACAGGGCTGATCACCAGTCCATCAGAGGGAGGATCATCAGTCCATCACAGGGAGGATCACCAGTCCATCGAGGGCTGATCACCAGTCCATCAGAGGGAGGATCACCAGTCCATCACAGGGAGGATGACCAGTCCATCACAGGGCTGATCACCAGTCCATCACAGGGAGGATCACCAGTCCATCACAGGGAGGATCACCAATCCATCACAGGGAGGATCACCAGTCCATCACAGGCCTGATCACCAGTCCATCAGAGGGAGGATCACCAGTCCATCACAAGGAGGATCACCTCCATCACAGGGCTGATCACCAGTCCATCAAAGGGAGGATCACCAGTCCATCACATGGCTGATAACCAGTCCATCAAAGGGACTATAACCAGTCCATCAAAGGGATGATCACCAGTACATCAAAGGGAGGATCAACCGTCCATCACAGGGCTGATAACCAGCCCATCAAAGGGAGGATCACCAGTCCGTCAAAGGGAGGATCACCAGTCCATCACAGGGCTGATCACCAGTCCATCACAGGTCTGTTAACCAGTCCAACACAAGGCTGATCACCAGTCCATCACAGGGCTCATCACCAGTCCATCACAGGAAGGATCACCAATTCATTACAGGGAGGATCACCAGTCCATCACAGGGCTCATCACCAGTCCATCACAGGGCTCATCACCAGTCCATCACAGGAAGGATCACCAGTCCATCACAGGGAGGATCACCAGTCCATCAGAGGGAGGATCACCAGTCCATCACAGGGAGGATCAACAGTCCATCACAGGGAGGATCACCAATCCATCACAGGGAGGATCACCAGTCCATCACAAGGAGGATCACCAGTCCATCACCGGGCTGATCACCAGTCCATCAAAGGGAGGATCACCAATCCATCACAGGGAGGATCACCAGTCCATCACAGGGCTGATCACCAGTCCATCAGAGGGAGGATCATCAGTCCATCACAGGGAGGATCACCAGTCCATCACAGGGCTGATCACCAGTCCATCAAAGGGAGGATCACCAGTCCATCACATGGCTGATAACCAGTCCATCACAGGGGCTATAACCAGTCCATCAAAGGGAGGATCACCAGTCCATCAAAGGGAGGACCACCAGTCCATCACAGGGCTGGTAACCAGCCCATCAAAGGGAGGATCACCAGTCCATCAAAGGGAGGATCACCAGTCCAACACAGGGCTCATCACCGGTCCAACACAGGGCTGATCACCAGTCCAACACAGGGAGGATCACCAGTCCAACACAGGGCTGATCACCAGTCCATCACAGGGCTCATCACCAGTCCATCACAGGAAGGATCACCAGTCCATCACAGGGAGGATCACCCGTCCATCACAGGGAGGATCACCAATCCATCACAGGGAGGATCACCAGTCCATCACAGGGATGATCACCAGTCCATCAGACGGAGGATCACCAGTCCATCACAAGGAGGATTACCAGTCCATCACAGGGCTCATCACCAGTCCATCAAAGGGAGGATCACCAGTCCATCACAGAGAGGATCACCAGTCCATCATAGGGCTGATCACCAGTCCATCAGAGGGAGGATCACCAGTCCATCACAGGGAGGATCACCAGTCCATCACAGGGCTGATCACCAGTCCATCACAGGGAGGATCACCAGTCCATCACAGGGAGGATCACCAATCCATCACAGGGAGGATCACCAGTCCATCACAGGCCTGATCACCAGTCCATCAGAGGGAGGATCACCAGTCCATCACAAGGAGGATCACCTCCATCACAGGGCTGATCACCAGTCCATCAAAGGGAGGATCACCAGTCCATCACATGGCTGATAACCAGTCCATCAAAGGGGCTATAACCAGTCCATCAAAGGGATGATCACCAGTACATCAAAGGGAGGATCAACCGTCCATCACAGGGCTGATAACCAGCCCATCAAAGGGAGGATCACCAGTCCGTCAAAGGGAGGATCACCAGTCCATCACAGTGCTGATCACCAGTCCATCACAGGGAGGATCACCAGTCCATCACAGGGAGGATCACCAATCCAGCACAGGGAGGATCACCAGTCCATCACAGGGCTGATCACCAGTCCATCAGAGGGAGGATCACCAGTCCATAACAAGGAGGATCACCAATCCAGCACAGGGAGGATCACCAGTCCATCACAGGGCTGATCACCAGTCCATCAGAGGGAGGATCACCAGTCCATAACAAGGAGGATCACCAGTCCATCACAGGGCTGATCACCAGTCCATCAAAGGGAGGATCACCAGTCCATCACATGGCTGATAACCAGTCCATCAAAGGGGCTATAACCAGTCCATCAAAGGGATGATCACCAGTCCATCAAAGGGAGGATCACCAGTCCATCACAGGGAGGATCACCAGTCCATCATAGGGCTGATAACCGGTCCATCAGAGGGAGGATCACCAGTCCATCACAGGGAGGATCACCAGTCCATCATAGGGCTGATAACCGGTCCATCAGAGGGAGGATCACCAGTCCATCACAGGGAGGATCAACAGTCCATCACAGGGCTGATCACCAGTCCATCACAGGGAGGATCACCAGTCCATCACAGGGAGGATCACCAATCCATCACAGGGAGGATCACCAGTCCATCACAGGGCTGATCACCAGTCCATCAGAGGGAGGATCACCAGTCCATCACAAGGAGGATCACCAGTCCATCAAAGGGAGGATCACCAGTCCATCACATGGCTGATAACCAGTCCATCAAAGGGGCTATAACCAGTCCATCAAAGGGAGGATCACCAGTCCATCAAAGGGAGGATCACCAGTCCATCACAGGGCTGATAACCAGCACATCAAAGGGAGGATCACCAGTCCATCAAAGGGAGGATCACCAGTCCAACACAGGGCTCATCACCGGTCCAACACAGGGCTGATCACCAGTCCAACACAGAGAGGATCACCAGTCTAACACAGGGCTGATCACCAGTCCATCACCGGGAGGATCACCAGTCCATCGATGGGCTGATCACCAGTCCATCAATGGGAGGATCACCAGTCCATCACAGGGGCTATAACCAGTCCATCAAAGGGAGGATCACCAGTCCATCAAAGGGAGGATCACCAGTCCATCACAGGGCTGGTAACCAGCCCATCAAAGGGAGGATCACCAGTCCATCAGAGGGAGGATCACCAGTCCATCACAGGGAGGATCACCAGTCCATCACAGGGCTGATCACCAGTCCATCACAGGGAGGATCACCAGTCCATCACAGGGAGGATCACCAATCCATCACAGGGAGGATCACCAGTCCATCACAGGCCTGATCACCAGTCCATCAGAGGGAGGATCACCAGTCCATCACAAGGAGGATCACCTCCATCACAGGGCTGATCACCAGTCCATCAAAGGGAGGATCACCAGTCCATCACATGGCTGATAACCAGATCATCAAAGGGGCTATAACCAGTCCATCAAAGGGATGATCACCAGTACATCAAAGGGAGGATCACCCGTCCATCACAGGGCTGATAACCAGCCCATCAAAGGGAGGATCACCAGTCCGTCAAAGGGAGGATCACCAGTCCATCACAGGGCTGATCACCAGTCCATCACAGGTCTGTTAACCAGTCCACCACAGGGCTCATCACCAGTCCATCACAGGAAGGATCACCATTTCATTACAGGGAGGATCACCAGTCCATCACAGGGCTCATCACCAGTCCATCACAGGTCTGATCACCAGTCCAACACAGGGCTGATCACCAGTCCATCACAGGGCTCATCACCAGTCCATCACAGGTCTGATCACCAGTCCAACACAGGTCTGATCACCAGTCCAATACAGGAAGGATCACCAGTCCATCACAGGGCTGATCACCAGTCCATCAGAGGGAGGATCACCAGTCCATCACAGGGCTGATCACCAGTCCATCACAGGGAGGATCACCAGTCCATCACAGGGCTGATCACCATTCCATCAAAGGGAGGATCACCAGTCCATCAGAGGGAGGATCACCAGTCCATCACAGGGAGGATCACCAGTCCATCACAGGGCTGATCACCAGTCCATCACAGTGAGGATCACCAGTCCATCACAGGGAGGATCACCAATCCAGCACAGGGAGGATCACCAGTCCATCACAGGGCTGATCACCAGTCCATCAAAGGGAGGATCACCAGTCCATCACAGGGCTGATCACCAGTCCATCAGAGGGAGGATCCCCAGTCCATCAAAAGGAGGATCACCAGTCCATCACAGGGCTGAAAACCAGTTCATAAAAGGGAGGATCACCAATCCATCACATGGCTGATAACCAGTCCATCGAAGGGGTTATAACCAGTCCATCAAAGGGATGATCACCAGTCCATCAAAGGGAGGATCACCAGTCCATCACAGAGAGGATCACCAGTCCATCATAGGGCTGATCACCATTCCATCAGAGGGAGGATCACCAGTCCATCACAGGGAGGATCACCAGTCCATCACAGGGAGAATCACCAGTCCATCACAGGGCTGGTAACCAGCCCATCAAAGGGAGGATCACCAGTCCATCAAAGGGAGGATAACCAGTCCAACACAGGGCTCATCACCGGTCCAACACAGAGCTGATCACCAGTCCATCACCGGGAGGATCACCAGTCCATCACAGGGCTGATCACCAGTCCAACACAGTTCTGATCACCAGTCCATCACAGGGCTCATCACCAGTCCATCACAGGAAGGATCACCAGTCCATCACAGGGAGGATCACCAGTCCATCAGAGGGAGGATCACCAGTCCATCACAGGGAGGATCACCAGTCCATCACAGGGCTCATCACCAGTCCATCACAGGAAGGATCACCAGTCCATCACAGGGAGGATCACCCGTCCATCACAGGGAGGACCACCAATCCATCACAGGGAGGATCACCAGTCCATCACAGGGCTGATCACCAGTCCATCAGAGGGAGGATCACCAGTCCATCACAAGGAGGATTACCAGTCCATCACAGGGCTCATCACCAGTCCATCAAATGGAGGATCACCAGTCCATCACAGAGAGGATCACCAGTCCATCATAGGGCTGATCACCAGTCCATCAGAGGGAGGATCACCAGTCCATCACAGGGAGGATCACCAGTCCATCACAGGGCTGATCACCAGTCCATCACAGGGAGGATCACCAGTCCATCACAGGGAGGATCACCAATCCATCACAGGGAGGATCACCAGTCCATCACAGGCCTGATCACCAGTCCATCAGAGGGAGGATCACCAGTCCATCACAAGGAGGATCACCTCCATCACAGGGCTGATCACCAGTCCATCAAAGGGAGGATCACCAGTCCATCACATGGCTGATAACCAGTCCATCAAAGGGGCTATAACCAGTCCATCAAAGGGATGATCACCAGTACATCAAAGGGAGGATCAACCGTCCATCACAGGGCTGATAACCAGCCCATCAAAGGGAGGATCACCAGTCCGTCAAAGGGAGGATCACCAGTCCATCACAGTGCTGATCACCAGTCCATCACAGGGAGGATCACCAGTCCATCACAGGGAGGATCACCAATCCAGCACAGGGAGGATCACCAGTCCATCACAGGGCTGATCACCAGTCCATCAGAGGGAGGATCACCAGTCCATAACAAGGAGGATCACCAATCCAGCACAGGGAGGATCACCAGTCCATCACAGGGCTGATCACCAGTCCATCAGAGGGAGGATCACCAGTCCATAACAAGGAGGATCACCAGTCCATCACAGGGCTGATCACCAGTCCATCAAAGGGAGGATCACCAGTCCATCACATGGCTGATAACCAGTCCATCAAAGGGGCTATAACCAGTCCATCAAAGGGATGATCACCAGTCCATCAAAGGGAGGATCACCAGTCCATCACAGGGAGGATCACCAGTCCATCATAGGGCTGATAACCGGTCCATCAGAGGGAGGATCACCAGTCCATCACAGGGAGGATCACCAGTCCATCATAGGGCTGATAACCGGTCCATCAGAGGGAGGATCACCAGTCCATCACAGGGAGGATCAACAGTCCATCACAGGGCTGATCACCAGTCCATCACAGGGAGGATCACCAGTCCATCACAGGGAGGATCACCAATCCATCACAGGGAGGATCACCAGTCCATCACAGGGCTGATCACCAGTCCATCAGAGGGAGGATCACCAGTCCATCACAAGGAGGATCACCAGTCCATCACAGGGCTGATCACCAGTCCATCAAAGGGAGGATCACCAGTCCATCACATGGCTGATAACCAGTCCATCAAAGGGGCTATAACCAGTCCATCAAAGGGAGGATCACCAGTCCATCAAAGGGAGGATCACCAGTCCATCAGAGGGAGGATCACCAGTCCATCACAGGGAGGATCACCAGTCCATCACAGGGCTGATCACCAGTCCATCACAGGGAGGATCACCAGTCCATCACAGGGAGGATCACCAATCCATCACAGGGAGGATCACCAGTCCATCACAGGCCTGATCACCAGTCCATCAGAGGGAGGATCACCAGTCCATCACAAGGAGGATCACCTCCATCACAGGGCTGATCACCAGTCCATCAAAGGGAGGATCACCAGTCCATCACATGGCTGATAACCAGTCCATCAAAGGGGCTATAACCAGTCCATCAAAGGGATGATCACCAGTACATCAAAGGGAGGATCAACCGTCCATCACAGGGCTGATAACCAGCCCATCAAAGGGAGGATCACCAGTCCGTCAAAGGGAGGATCACCAGTCCATCACAGTGCTGATCACCAGTCCATCACAGGGAGGATCACCAGTCCATCACAGGGAGGATCACCAATCCAGCACAGGGAGGATCACCAGTCCATCACAGGGCTGATCACCAGTCCATCAGAGGGAGGATCACCAGTCCATAACAAGGAGGATCACCAATCCAGCACAGGGAGGATCACCAGTCCATCACAGGGCTGATCACCAGTCCATCAGAGGGAGGATCACCAGTCCATAACAAGGAGGATCACCAGTCCATCACAGGGCTGATCACCAGTCCATCAAAGGGAGGATCACCAGTCCATCACATGGCTGATAACCAGTCCATCAAAGGGGCTATAACCAGTCCATCAAAGGGATGATCACCAGTCCATCAAAGGGAGGATCACCAGTCCATCACAGGGAGGATCACCAGTCCATCATAGGGCTGATAACCGGTCCATCAGAGGGAGGATCACCAGTCCATCACAGGGAGGATCACCAGTCCATCATAGGGCTGATAACCGGTCCATCAGAGGGAGGATCACCAGTCCATCACAGGGAGGATCAACAGTCCATCACAGAGAGGATCACCTGTCCATCAAAGGGAGGATCACCAGTCCATCACAGAGAGGATCACCTGTCCATCATAGGGCTGATCACCATTCCATCAGAGGGAGGATCACCAGTCCATCACAGGGAGGATCACCAGTCCATCACAGGGAGGATCACCAATCCATCACAGGGAGGATCACCAGTCCATCACAGGGCTGATCACCAGTCCATCAGAGGGAGGATCACCAATCCATCACAGGGAGGATCACCAGTCCATGACAGGGCTCATCACCAGTCCATCACAGGTCTGATCACCAGTCCAACATAGGGCTGATCACCAGTCCATCACAGGGCTCATCACCAGTCCATCACAGGTCTGATCACCAGTCCAACACAGGGAGGATCACCAGTCCATCACAAGGAGGATCACCAGTCCAATACAGGAAGGATCACCAGTCCATCACAGGGCTGATCACCAGTCCATCACAGGGAGGATCACTAGTCCATCACAGGGCTGATCACCAGTCCATCAAAGGGAGGATCACCAGTCCATCACAGGGCTGAAAACCAGTCCATAAAAGGGAGGATCACCAATCCATCACATGGCTGATAACCAGTCCATCGAAGGGGTTATAACCAGTCCATCAAAGGGATGATCACCAGTCCATCAAAGGGAGGATCACCAGTCCATCACAGAGAGGATCACCAGTCCATCATAGGGCTGATCACCAGTCCATCAGAGGGAGGATCACCAGTCCATCACAGGGAGGATCACCAGTCCATCACAGTGCTGATCACCAGTCCATCACAGGGAGGATCACCAGTCCATCACAGGGAGGATCACCAGTCCATCAAAGGGAGGATCACCAGTCCATCACAGCGCTGGTAACCAGCCCATCAAAGGGAGGATCACCAGTCCATCAAAGGGAGGACCACCAGTCCAACAAAGGGCTCATCACCGGTCCAACACAGGGCTGATCACCAGTCCATCACATGGCTGATAACCAGACCATCACAGGGGCTATAACCAGTCCATCAAAGGGAGGATCACCAGTCCATCAAAGGGAGGGTCACCAGTCCAATACCGGGAGGATCACCAGTCCATCGATGGGCTGATCACCAGTCCATCACAGGTCTGATCACCAGTCCATAACAGGGCTGATCACCAGTCCATCACAGGGAGGATCACCAGTCCATCACAGGGAGGATCACCAATCCATCACAGGGAGGATCACCAGTCCATCACAGGGCTGATCACCAGTCCATCAGAGGGAGGATCACCAATCCATCACAGGGAGGATCACCAGTCCATGACAGGGCTCATCACCAGTCCATCACAGGTCTGATCACCAGTCCAACATAGGGCTGATCACCAGTCCATCACAGGGCTCATCACCAGTCCATCACAGGTCTGATCACCAGTCCCACACAGGGAGGATCACCAGTCCATCACAGGGAGGATCACCAGTCCAATACAGGAAGGATCACCAATTCATTACAGGGAGGATCACCAGTCCATCACAGGGCTCATCACCAGTCCATCACAGGGCTCATCACCAGTCCATCACAGGAAGGATCACCAGTCCATCACAGGGAGGATCACCAGTCCATCAGAGGGAGGATCACCAGTCCATCACAGGGAGGATCAACAGTCCATCACAGGGAGGATCACCAATCCATCACAGGGAGGATCACCAGTCCATCACAAGGAGGATCACCAGTCCATCACAGGGCTGATCACCAGTCCATCAGAGGGAGGATCATCAGTCCATCACAGGGAGGATCACCAGTCCATCGAGGGCTGATCACCAGTCCATCAGAGGGAGGATCACCAGTCCATCACAGGGAGGATGACCAGTCCATCACAGGGCTGATCACCAGTCCATCACAGGGAGGATCACCAGTCCATCACAGGGAGGATCACCAATCCATCACAGGGAGGATCACCAGTCCATCACAGGCCTGATCACCAGTCCATCAGAGGGAGGATCACCAGTCCATCACAAGGAGGATCACCTCCATCACAGGGCTGATCACCAGTCCATCAAAGGGAGGATCACCAGTCCATCACATGGCTGATAACCAGTCCATCAAAGGGACTATAACCAGTCCATCAAAGGGATGATCACCAGTACATTAAAGGGAGGATCAACCGTCCATCACAGGGCTGATAACCAGCCCATCAAAGGGAGGATCACCAGTCCGTCAAAGGGAGGATCACCAGTCCATCACAGGGCTGATCACCAGTCCATCACAGGTCTGTTAACCAGTCCAACACAAGGCTGATCACCAGTCCATCACAGGGCTCATCACCAGTCCATCACAGGAAGGATCACCAATTCATTACAGGGAGGATCACCAGTCCATCACAGGGCTCATCACCAGTCCATCACAGGGCTCATCACCAGTCCATCACAGGAAGGATCACCAGTCCATCACAGGGAGGATCACCAGTCCATCAGAGGGAGGATCACCAGTCCATCACAGGGAGGATCAACAGTCCATCACAGGGAGGATCACCAATCCATCACAGGGAGGATCACCAGTCCATCACAAGGAGGATCAAAAGTCCATCACCGGGCTGATCACCAGTCCATCAAAGGGAGGATCACCAATCCATCACAGGGAGGATCACCAGTCCATCACAGGGCTGATCACCAGTCCATCAGAGGGAGGATCATCAGTCCATCACAGGGAGGATCACCAGTCCATCACAGGGCTGATCACCAGTCCATCAAAGGGAGGATCACCAGTCCATCACATGGCTGATAACCAGTCCATCACAGGGGCTATAACCAGTCCATCAAAGGGAGGATCACCAGTCCATCAAAGGGAGGACCACCAGTCCATCAGAGGGCTGGTAACCAGCCCATCAAAGGGAGGATCACCAGTCCATCAAAGGGAGGATCACCAGTCCAACACAGGGCTCATCACCGGTCCAACACAGGGCTGATCACCAGTCCAACACAGGGAGGATCACCAGTCCAACACAGGGCTGATCACCAGTCCATCACAGGGCTCATCACCAGTCCATCACAGGAAGGATCACCAGTCCATCACAGGGAGGATCACCCGTCCATCACAGGGAGGATCACCAATCCATCACAGGGAGGATCACCAGTCCATCACAGGGATGATCACCAGTCCATCAGACGGAGGATCACCAGTCCATCACAAGGAGGATTACCAGTCCATCACAGGGCTCATCACCAGTCCATCAAAGGGAGGATCACCAGTCCATCACAGAGAGGATCACCAGTCCATCATAGGGCTGATCACCAGTCCATCAGAGGGAGGATCACCAGTCCATCACAGGGAGGATCACCAGTCCATCACAGGGCTGATCACCAGTCCATCACAGGGAGGATCACCAGTCCATCACAGGGAGGATCACCAATCCATCACAGGGAGGATCACCAGTCCATCACAGGCCTGATCACCAGTCCATCAGAGGGAGGATCACCAGTCCATCACAAGGAGGATCACCTCCATCACAGGGCTGATCACCAGTCCATCAAAGGGAGGATCACCAGTCCATCACATGGCTGATAACCAGTCCATCAAAGGGGCTATAACCAGTCCATCAAAGGGATGATCACCAGTACATCAAAGGGAGGATCAACCGTCCATCACAGGGCTGATAACCAGCCCATCAAAGGGAGGATCACCAGTCCGTCAAAGGGAGGATCACCAGTCCATCACAGTGCTGATCACCAGTCCATCACAGGGAGGATCACCAGTCCATCACAGGGAGGATCACCAATCCAGCACAGGGAGGATCACCAGTCCATCACAGGGCTGATCACCAGTCCATCAGAGGGAGGATCACCAGTCCATAACAAGGAGGATCACCAATCCAGCACAGGGAGGATCACCAGTCCATCACAGGGCTGATCACCAGTCCATCAGAGGGAGGATCACCAGTCCATAACAAGGAGGATCACCAGTCCATCACAGGGCTGATCACCAGTCCATCAAAGGGAGGATCACCAGTCCATCACATGGCTGATAACCAGTCCATCAAAGGGGCTATAACCAGTCCATCAAAGGGATGATCACCAGTCCATCAAAGGGAGGATCACCAGTCCATCACAGGGAGGATCACCAGTCCATCATAGGGCTGATAACCGGTCCATCAGAGGGAGGATCACCAGTCCATCACAGGGAGGATCACCAGTCCATCATAGGGCTGATAACCGGTCCATCAGAGGGAGGATCACCAGTCCATCACAGGGAGGATCAACAGTCCATCACAGGGCTGATCACCAGTCCATCACAGGGAGGATCACCAGTCCATCACAGGGAGGATCACCAATCCATCACAGGGAGGATCACCAGTCCATCACAGGGCTGATCACCAGTCCATCAGAGGGAGGATCACCAGTCCATCACAAGGAGGATCACCAGTCCATCAAAGGGAGGATCACCAGTCCATCACATGGCTGATAACCAGTCCATCAAAGGGGCTATAACCAGTCCATCAAAGGGAGGATCACCAGTCCATCAAAGGGAGGATCACCAGTCCATCACAGGGCTGATAACCAGCACATCAAAGGGAGGATCACCAGTCCATCAAAGGGAGGATCACCAGTCCAACACAGGGCTCATCACCGGTCCAACACAGGGCTGATCACCAGTCCAACACAGAGAGGATCACCAGTCTAACACAGGGCTGATCACCAGTCCATCACCGGGAGGATCACCAGTCCATCGATGGGCTGATCACCAGTCCATCAATGGGAGGATCACCAGTCCATCACAGGGGCTATAACCAGTCCATCAAAGGGAGGATCACCAGTCCATCAAAGGGAGGATCACCAGTCCATCACAGGGCTGGTAACCAGCCCATCAAAGGGAGGATCACCAGTCCATCAGAGGGAGGATCACCAGTCCATCACAGGGAGGATCACCAGTCCATCACAGGGCTGATCACCAGTCCATCACAGGGAGGATCACCAGTCCATCACAGGGAGGATCACCAATCCATCACAGGGAGGATCACCAGTCCATCACAGGCCTGATCACCAGTCCATCAGAGGGAGGATCACCAGTCCATCACAAGGAGGATCACCTCCATCACAGGGCTGATCACCAGTCCATCAAAGGGAGGATCACCAGTCCATCACATGGCTGATAACCAGATCATCAAAGGGGCTATAACCAGTCCATCAAAGGGATGATCACCAGTACATCAAAGGGAGGATCACCCGTCCATCACAGGGCTGATAACCAGCCCATCAAAGGGAGGATCACCAGTCCGTCAAAGGGAGGATCACCAGTCCATCACAGGGCTGATCACCAGTCCATCACAGGTCTGTTAACCAGTCCACCACAGGGCTCATCACCAGTCCATCACAGGAAGGATCACCATTTCATTACAGGGAGGATCACCAGTCCATCACAGGGCTCATCACCAGTCCATCACAGGTCTGATCACCAGTCCAACACAGGGCTGATCACCAGTCCATCACAGGGCTCATCACCAGTCCATCACAGGTCTGATCACCAGTCCAACACAGGTCTGATCACCAGTCCAATACAGGAAGGATCACCAGTCCATCACAGGGCTGATCACCAGTCCATCAGAGGGAGGATCACCAGTCCATCACAGGGCTGATCACCAGTCCATCACAGGGAGGATCACCAGTCCATCACAGGGCTGATCACCATTCCATCAAAGGGAGGATCACCAGTCCATCAGAGGGAGGATCACCAGTCCATCACAGGGAGGATCACCAGTCCATCACAGGGCTGATCACCAGTCCATCACAGTGAGGATCACCAGTCCATCACAGGGAGGATCACCAATCCAGCACAGGGAGGATCACCAGTCCATCACAGGGCTGATCACCAGTCCATCAAAGGGAGGATCACCAGTCCATCACAGGGCTGATCACCAGTCCATCAGAGGGAGGATCCCCAGTCCATCAAAAGGAGGATCACCAGTCCATCACAGGGCTGAAAACCAGTTCATAAAAGGGAGGATCACCAATCCATCACATGGCTGATAACCAGTCCATCGAAGGGGTTATAACCAGTCCATCAAAGGGATGATCACCAGTCCATCAAAGGGAGGATCACCAGTCCATCACAGAGAGGATCACCAGTCCATCATAGGGCTGATCACCATTCCATCAGAGGGAGGATCACCAGTCCATCACAGGGAGGATCACCAGTCCATCACAGGGAGAATCACCAGTCCATCACAGGGCTGGTAACCAGCCCATCAAAGGGAGGATCACCAGTCCATCAAAGGGAGGATAACCAGTCCAACACAGGGCTCATCACCGGTCCAACACAGAGCTGATCACCAGTCCATCACCGGGAGGATCACCAGTCCATCACAGGGCTGATCACCAGTCCAACACAGTTCTGATCACCAGTCCATCACAGGGCTCATCACCAGTCCATCACAGGAAGGATCACCAGTCCATCACAGGGAGGATCACCAGTCCATCAGAGGGAGGATCACCAGTCCATCACAGGGAGGATCACCAGTCCATCACAGGGCTCATCACCAGTCCATCACAGGAAGGATCACCAGTCCATCACAGGGAGGATCACCCGTCCATCACAGGGAGGATCACCAATCCATCACAGGGAGGATCACCAGTCCATCACAGGGCTGATCACCAGTCCATCAGAGGGAGGATCACCAGTCCATCACAAGGAGGATTACCAGTCCATCACAGGGCTCATCACCAGTCCATCAAATGGAGGATCACCAGTCCATCACAGAGAGGATCACCAGTCCATCATAGGGCTGATCACCAGTCCATCAGAGGGAGGATCACCAGTCCATCACAGGGAGGATCACCAGTCCATCACAGGGCTGATCACCAGTCCATCACAGGGAGGATCACCAGTCCATCACAGGGAGGATCACCAATCCATCACAGGGAGGATCACCAGTCCATCACAGGCCTGATCACCAGTCCATCAGAGGGAGGATCACCAGTCCATCACAAGGAGGATCACCTCCATCACAGGGCTGATCACCAGTCCATCAAAGGGAGGATCACCAGTCCATCACATGGCTGATAACCAGTCCATCAAAGGGGCTATAACCAGTCCATCAAAGGGATGATCACCAGTACATCAAAGGGAGGATCAACCGTCCATCACAGGGCTGATAACCAGCCCATCAAAGGGAGGATCACCAGTCCGTCAAAGGGAGGATCACCAGTCCATCACAGTGCTGATCACCAGTCCATCACAGGGAGGATCACCAGTCCATCACAGGGAGGATCACCAATCCAGCACAGGGAGGATCACCAGTCCATCACAGGGCTGATCACCAGTCCATCAGAGGGAGGATCACCAGTCCATAACAAGGAGGATCACCAATCCAGCACAGGGAGGATCACCAGTCCATCACAGGGCTGATCACCAGTCCATCAGAGGGAGGATCACCAGTCCATAACAAGGAGGATCACCAGTCCATCACAGGGCTGATCACCAGTCCATCAAAGGGAGGATCACCAGTCCATCACATGGCTGATAACCAGTCCATCAAAGGGGCTATAACCAGTCCATCAAAGGGATGATCACCAGTCCATCACAGGGCTGATCACCAGTCCATCAGAGGGAGGATCACCAATCCATCACAGGGAGGATCACCAGTCCATGACAGGGCTCATCACCAGTCCATCACAGGTCTGATCACCAGTCCAACATAGGGCTGATCACCAGTCCATCACAGGGCTCATCACCAGTCCATCACAGGTCTGATCACCAGTCCCACACAGGGAGGATCACCAGTCCATCACAGGGAGGATCACCAGTCCAATACAGGAAGGATCACCAATTCATTACAGGGAGGATCACCAGTCCATCACAGGGCTCATCACCAGTCCATCACAGGGCTCATCACCAGTCCATCACAGGAAGGATCACCAGTCCATCACAGGGAGGATCACCAGTCCATCAGAGGGAGGATCACCAGTCCATCACAGGGAGGATCAACAGTCCATCACAGGGAGGATCACCAATCCATCACAGGGAGGATCACCAGTCCATCACAAGGAGGATCACCAGTCCATCACAGGGCTGATCACCAGTCCATCAGAGGGAGGATCATCAGTCCATCACAGGGAGGATCACCAGTCCATCGAGGGCTGATCACCAGTCCATCAGAGGGAGGATCACCAGTCCATCACAGGGAGGATGACCAGTCCATCACAGGGCTGATCACCAGTCCATCACAGGGAGGATCACCAGTCCATCACAGGGAGGATCACCAATCCATCACAGGGAGGATCACCAGTCCATCACAGGCCTGATCACCAGTCCATCAGAGGGAGGATCACCAGTCCATCACAAGGAGGATCACCTCCATCACAGGGCTGATCACCAGTCCATCAAAGGGAGGATCACCAGTCCAACACAGGTCTGATCACCAGTCCATCACAGGGCTCATCACCAGTCCATCACAGAAAGGATAACCAGTACATCACAGGGAGGATCACCAGTCCATCAGAGGGAGGATCACCAGTCCATCACAGGGAGGATCAACAGTCCATCACAGGGAGGATCACCAATCCATCACAGGGAGGATCACCAGTCCAACACAGGGCTCATCACCGGTCCAACACAGGGCTGATCACCTGTCCAACACAGGGAGGATCACCAGTCCAACACAGGGCTGATCACCAGTCCATCACAGGGCTCATCACCAGTCCATCACAGGAAGGATCACCAGTCCATCACAGGGAGGATCACCCGTCCATCACAGTGAGGATCACCAATCCATCACAGGGACGATCACCAGTCCATCACAGGGAGGATCACCAGTCCAACACAGGGCTGATCACCAGTCCATCACAGGGCTCATCACCAGTCCATCAAAGAAAGGATCACCAGTCCATCACAGGGAGGATCACCAGTCCATCAGAGGGAGGATCACCAGTCCATCACAGGGAGGATCAACAGTCCATCACAGGGAGGATCACCAATCCATCACAGGGAGGATCACCAGTCCATCACATGGCTGATAACCAGTCCATCACAGGGGCTATAACCAGTCCATCAAAGGGAGGATCACCAGTCCATCACATGGCTGATAACCAGTCCATCACAGGGGCTATAACCAGTCCATCAAAGGGAGGATCACCAGTCCATCAAAGGGAGGATCACCAGTCCATCACAGCGCTGGTAACCAGCCCATCAAAGGGAGGATCACCAGTCCATCAAAGGGAGGATCACCAGTCCAACACAGGGCTCATCACCGGTCCAACACAGGGCTGATCACCAGTCCAACACAGGGAGGATCACCAGTCTAACACAGGGCTGATCACCAGTCCATCACAGGGAGGATCACCAGTCCATCACAGGGAGGATCACCAATCCAGCACAGGGAGGATCACCAGTCCATCACAGGGCTGATCACCAGTCCATCACAGGGCTGATCACCAGTCCATCAAATGGAGGATTACCAGTCCATCACATGGCTGATCACCAGTCCATCACAGTGCTCATCAGCAGTCCATCACAGAAAGGATCACCAGTCCATCACAGGGAGGATCACCAGTCCATCAGAGGGAGGATCACCAGTCCATCACAGGGAGGATCAACAGTCCATCACAGGGAGGATCACCAATCCATCACAGGGAGGATCACCAGTCCATCACATGGCTGATAACCAGTCCATCACAGGGGCTATAACCAGTCCATCACAGGGACGATCACCAGTCCATCACAGGGAGGATCACCAGTCCAACACAGGGCTGATCACCAGTCCATCACAGGGCTCATCACCAGTCCATCACAGAAAGGATAACCAGTACATCACAGGGAGGATCACCAGTCCATCAGAGGGAGGATCACCAGTCCATCACAGGGAGGATCAACAGTCCATCACAGGGAGGATCACCAATCCATCACAGGGAGGATCACCAGTCCATCACATGGCTGATAACCAGTCCATCACAGGGGCTATAACCAGTCCATCAAAGGGAGGATCACCAGTCCATCAAAGGGAGGATCACCAGTCCATCACAGCGCTGGTAACCAGCCCATCAAAGGGAGGATCACCAGTCCATCAAAGGGAGGACCACCAGTCCAACAAAGGGCTCATCACCGGTCCAACACAGGGCTGATCACCAGTCCATCACATGGCTGATAACCAGTCCATCACAGGGGCTATAACCAGTCCATCAAAGGGAGGATCACCAGTCCATCAAAGGGAGGGTCACCAGTCCATCACCGGGAGGATCACCAGTCCATCGATGGGCTGATCACCAGTCCATCACAGGTCTGATCACCAGTCCATAACAGGGCTGATCACCAGTCCATCACAGGGAGGATCACCAGTCCATCACAGGGAGGATCACCAATCCATCACAGGGAGGATCACCAGTCCATCACAGGGCTGATCACCAGTCCATCAGAGGGAGGATCACCAATCCATCACAGGGAGGATCACCAGTCCATGACAGGGCTCATCACCAGTCCATCACAGGTCTGATCACCAGTCCAACATAGGGCTGATCACCAGTCCATCACAGGGCTCATCACCAGTCCATCACAGGTCTGATCACCAGTCCCACACAGGGAGGATCACCAGTCCATCACAGGGAGGATCACCAGTCCAATACAGGAAGGATCACCAATTCATTACAGGGAGGATCACCAGTCCATCACAGGGCTCATCACCAGTCCATCACAGGGCTCATCACCAGTCCATCACAGGAAGGATCACCAGTCCATCACAGGGAGGATCACCAGTCCATCAGAGGGAGGATCACCAGTCCATCACAGGGAGGATCAACAGTCCATCACAGGGAGGATCACCAATCCATCACAGGGAGGATCACCAGTCCATCACAAGGAGGATCACCAGTCCATCACAGGGCTGATCACCAGTCCATCAGAGGGAGGATCATCAGTCCATCACAGGGAGGATCACCAGTCCATCGAGGGCTGATCACCAGTCCATCAGAGGGAGGATCACCAGTCCATCACAGGGAGGATGACCAGTCCATCACAGGGCTGATCACCAGTCCATCACAGGGAGGATCACCAGTCCATCACAGGGAGGATCACCAATCCATCACAGGGAGGATCACCAGTCCATCACAGGCCTGATCACCAGTCCATCAGAGGGAGGATCACCAGTCCATCACAAGGAGGATCACCTCCATCACAGGGCTGATCACCAGTCCATCAAAGGGAGGATCACCAGTCCATCACATGGCTGATAACCAGTCCATCAAAGGGACTATAACCAGTCCATCAAAGGGATGATCACCAGTACATCAAAGGGAGGATCAACCGTCCATCACAGGGCTGATAACCAGCCCATCAAAGGGAGGATCACCAGTCCGTCAAAGGGAGGATCACCAGTCCATCACAGGGCTGATCACCAGTCCATCACAGGTCTGTTAACCAGTCCAACACAAGGCTGATCACCAGTCCATCACAGGGCTCATCACCAGTCCATCACAGGAAGGATCACCAATTCATTACAGGGAGGATCACCAGTCCATCACAGGGCTCATCACCAGTCCATCACAGGGCTCATCACCAGTCCATCACAGGAAGGATCACCAGTCCATCACAGGGAGGATCACCAGTCCATCAGAGGGAGGATCACCAGTCCATCACAGGGAGGATCAACAGTCCATCACAGGGAGGATCACCAATCCATCACAGGGAGGATCACCAGTCCATCACAAGGAGGATCACCAGTCCATCACCGGGCTGATCACCAGTCCATCAAAGGGAGGATCACCAATCCATCACAGGGAGGATCACCAGTCCATCACAGGGCTGATCACCAGTCCATCAGAGGGAGGATCATCAGTCCATCACAGGGAGGATCACCAGTCCATCACAGGGCTGATCACCAGTCCATCAAAGGGAGGATCACCAGTCCATCACATGGCTGATAACCAGTCCATCACAGGGGCTATAACCAGTCCATCAAAGGGAGGATCACCAGTCCATCAAAGGGAGGACCACCAGTCCATCACAGGGCTGGTAACCAGCCCATCAAAGGGAGGATCACCAGTCCATCAAAGGGAGGATCACCAGTCCAACACAGGGCTCATCACCGGTCCAACACAGGGCTGATCACCAGTCCAACACAGGGAGGATCACCAGTCCAACACAGGGCTGATCACCAGTCCATCACAGGGCTCATCACCAGTCCATCACAGGAAGGATCACCAGTCCATCACAGGGAGGATCACCCGTCCATCACAGGGAGGATCACCAATCCATCACAGGGAGGATCACCAGTCCATCACAGGGATGATCACCAGTCCATCAGACGGAGGATCACCAGTCCATCACAAGGAGGATTACCAGTCCATCACAGGGCTCATCACCAGTCCATCAAAGGGAGGATCACCAGTCCATCACAGAGAGGATCACCAGTCCATCATAGGGCTGATCACCAGTCCATCAGAGGGAGGATCACCAGTCCATCACAGGGAGGATCACCAGTCCATCACAGGGCTGATCACCAGTCCATCACAGGGAGGATCACCAGTCCATCACAGGGAGGATCACCAATCCATCACAGGGAGGATCACCAGTCCATCACAGGCCTGATCACCAGTCCATCAGAGGGAGGATCACCAGTCCATCACAAGGAGGATCACCTCCATCACAGGGCTGATCACCAGTCCATCAAAGGGAGGATCACCAGTCCATCACATGGCTGATAACCAGTCCATCAAAGGGGCTATAACCAGTCCATCAAAGGGATGATCACCAGTACATCAAAGGGAGGATCAACCGTCCATCACAGGGCTGATAACCAGCCCATCAAAGGGAGGATCACCAGTCCGTCAAAGGGAGGATCACCAGTCCATCACAGTGCTGATCACCAGTCCATCACAGGGAGGATCACCAGTCCATCACAGGGAGGATCACCAATCCAGCACAGGGAGGATCACCAGTCCATCACAGGGCTGATCACCAGTCCATCAGAGGGAGGATCACCAGTCCATAACAAGGAGGATCACCAATCCAGCACAGGGAGGATCACCAGTCCATCACAGGGCTGATCACCAGTCCATCAGAGGGAGGATCACCAGTCCATAACAAGGAGGATCACCAGTCCATCACAGGGCTGATCACCAGTCCATCAAAGGGAGGATCACCAGTCCATCACATGGCTGATAACCAGTCCATCAAAGGGGCTATAACCAGTCCATCAAAGGGATGATCACCAGTCCATCAAAGGGAGGATCACCAGTCCATCACAGGGAGGATCACCAGTCCATCATAGGGCTGATAACCGGTCCATCAGAGGGAGGATCACCAGTCCATCACAGGGAGGATCACCAGTCCATCATAGGGCTGATAACCGGTCCATCAGAGGGAGGATCACCAGTCCATCACAGGGAGGATCAACAGTCCATCACAGGGCTGATCACCAGTCCATCACAGGGAGGATCACCAGTCCATCACAGGGAGGATCACCAATCCATCACAGGGAGGATCACCAGTCCATCACAGGGCTGATCACCAGTCCATCAGAGGGAGGATCACCAGTCCATCACAAGGAGGATCACCAGTCCATCAAAGGGAGGATCACCAGTCCATCACATGGCTGATAACCAGTCCATCAAAGGGGCTATAACCAGTCCATCAAAGGGAGGATCACCAGTCCATCAAAGGGAGGATCACCAGTCCATCACAGGGCTGATAACCAGCACATCAAAGGGAGGATCACCAGTCCATCAAAGGGAGGATCACCAGTCCAACACAGGGCTCATCACCGGTCCAACACAGGGCTGATCACCAGTCCAACACAGAGAGGATCACCAGTCTAACACAGGGCTGATCACCAGTCCATCACCGGGAGGATCACCAGTCCATCGATGGGCTGATCACCAGTCCATCAATGGGAGGATCACCAGTCCATCACAGGGGCTATAACCAGTCCATCAAAGGGAGGATCACCAGTCCATCAAAGGGAGGATCACCAGTCCATCACAGGGCTGGTAACCAGCCCATCAAAGGGAGGATCACCAGTCCATCAGAGGGAGGATCACCAGTCCATCACAGGGAGGATCACCAGTCCATCACAGGGCTGATCACCAGTCCATCACAGGGAGGATCACCAGTCCATCACAGGGAGGATCACCAATCCATCACAGGGAGGATCACCAGTCCATCACAGGCCTGATCACCAGTCCATCAGAGGGAGGATCACCAGTCCATCACAAGGAGGATCACCTCCATCACAGGGCTGATCACCAGTCCATCAAAGGGAGGATCACCAGTCCATCACATGGCTGATAACCAGATCATCAAAGGGGCTATAACCAGTCCATCAAAGGGATGATCACCAGTACATCAAAGGGAGGATCACCCGTCCATCACAGGGCTGATAACCAGCCCATCAAAGGGAGGATCACCAGTCCGTCAAAGGGAGGATCACCAGTCCATCACAGGGCTGATCACCAGTCCATCACAGGTCTGTTAACCAGTCCACCACAGGGCTCATCACCAGTCCATCACAGGAAGGATCACCATTTCATTACAGGGAGGATCACCAGTCCATCACAGGGCTCATCACCAGTCCATCACAGGTCTGATCACCAGTCCAACACAGGGCTGATCACCAGTCCATCACAGGGCTCATCACCAGTCCATCACAGGTCTGATCACCAGTCCAACACAGGTCTGATCACCAGTCCAATACAGGAAGGATCACCAGTCCATCACAGGGCTGATCACCAGTCCATCAGAGGGAGGATCACCAGTCCATCACAGGGCTGATCACCAGTCCATCACAGGGAGGATCACCAGTCCATCACAGGGCTGATCACCATTCCATCAAAGGGAGGATCACCAGTCCATCAGAGGGAGGATCACCAGTCCATCACAGGGAGGATCACCAGTCCATCACAGGGCTGATCACCAGTCCATCACAGTGAGGATCACCAGTCCATCACAGGGAGGATCACCAATCCAGCACAGGGAGGATCACCAGTCCATCACAGGGCTGATCACCAGTCCATCAAAGGGAGGATCACCAGTCCATCACAGGGCTGATCACCAGTCCATCAGAGGGAGGATCCCCAGTCCATCAAAAGGAGGATCACCAGTCCATCACAGGGCTGAAAACCAGTTCATAAAAGGGAGGATCACCAATCCATCACATGGCTGATAACCAGTCCATCGAAGGGGTTATAACCAGTCCATCAAAGGGATGATCACCAGTCCATCAAAGGGAGGATCACCAGTCCATCACAGAGAGGATCACCAGTCCATCATAGGGCTGATCACCATTCCATCAGAGGGAGGATCACCAGTCCATCACAGGGAGGATCACCAGTCCATCACAGGGAGAATCACCAGTCCATCACAGGGCTGGTAACCAGCCCATCAAAGGGAGGATCACCAGTCCATCAAAGGGAGGATAACCAGTCCAACACAGGGCTCATCACCGGTCCAACACAGAGCTGATCACCAGTCCATCACCGGGAGGATCACCAGTCCATCACAGGGCTGATCACCAGTCCAACACAGTTCTGATCACCAGTCCATCACAGGGCTCATCACCAGTCCATCACAGGAAGGATCACCAGTCCATCACAGGGAGGATCACCAGTCCATCAGAGGGAGGATCACCAGTCCATCACAGGGAGGATCACCAGTCCATCACAGGGCTCATCACCAGTCCATCACAGGAAGGATCACCAGTCCATCACAGGGAGGATCACCCGTCCATCACAGGGAGGACCACCAATCCATCACAGGGAGGATCACCAGTCCATCACAGGGCTGATCACCAGTCCATCAGAGGGAGGATCACCAGTCCATCACAAGGAGGATTACCAGTCCATCACAGGGCTCATCACCAGTCCATCAAATGGAGGATCACCAGTCCATCACAGAGAGGATCACCAGTCCATCATAGGGCTGATCACCAGTCCATCAGAGGGAGGATCACCAGTCCATCACAGGGAGGATCACCAGTCCATCACAGGGCTGATCACCAGTCCATCACAGGGAGGATCACCAGTCCATCACAGGGAGGATCACCAATCCATCACAGGGAGGATCACCAGTCCATCACAGGCCTGATCACCAGTCCATCAGAGGGAGGATCACCAGTCCATCACAAGGAGGATCACCTCCATCACAGGGCTGATCACCAGTCCATCAAAGGGAGGATCACCAGTCCATCACATGGCTGATAACCAGTCCATCAAAGGGGCTATAACCAGTCCATCAAAGGGATGATCACCAGTACATCAAAGGGAGGATCAACCGTCCATCACAGGGCTGATAACCAGCCCATCAAAGGGAGGATCACCAGTCCGTCAAAGGGAGGATCACCAGTCCATCACAGTGCTGATCACCAGTCCATCACAGGGAGGATCACCAGTCCATCACAGGGAGGATCACCAATCCAGCACAGGGAGGATCACCAGTCCATCACAGGGCTGATCACCAGTCCATCAGAGGGAGGATCACCAGTCCATAACAAGGAGGATCACCAATCCAGCACAGGGAGGATCACCAGTCCATCACAGGGCTGATCACCAGTCCATCAGAGGGAGGATCACCAGTCCATAACAAGGAGGATCACCAGTCCATCACAGGGCTGATCACCAGTCCATCAAAGGGAGGATCACCAGTCCATCACATGGCTGATAACCAGTCCATCAAAGGGGCTATAACCAGTCCATCAAAGGGATGATCACCAGTCCATCAAAGGGAGGATCACCAGTCCATCACAGGGAGGATCACCAGTCCATCATAGGGCTGATAACCGGTCCATCAGAGGGAGGATCACCAGTCCATCACAGGGAGGATCACCAGTCCATCATAGGGCTGATAACCGGTCCATCAGAGGGAGGATCACCAGTCCATCACAGGGAGGATCAACAGTCCATCACAGGGCTGATCACCAGTCCATCACAGGGAGGATCACCAGTCCATCACAGGGAGGATCACCAATCCATCACAGGGAGGATCACCAGTCCATCACAGGGCTGATCACCAGTCCATCAGAGGGAGGATCACCAGTCCATCACAAGGAGGATCACCAGTCCATCACAGGGCTGATCACCAGTCCATCAAAGGGAGGATCACCAGTCCATCACATGGCTGATAACCAGTCCATCAAAGGGGCTATAACCAGTCCATCAAAGGGAGGATCACCAGTCCATCAAAGGGAGGATCACCAGTCCATCAGAGGGAGGATCACCAGTCCATCACAGGGAGGATCACCAGTCCATCACAGGGCTGATCACCAGTCCATCACAGGGAGGATCACCAGTCCATCACAGGGAGGATCACCAATCCATCACAGGGAGGATCACCAGTCCATCACAGGCCTGATCACCAGTCCATCAGAGGGAGGATCACCAGTCCATCACAAGGAGGATCACCTCCATCACAGGGCTGATCACCAGTCCATCAAAGGGAGGATCACCAGTCCATCACATGGCTGATAACCAGTCCATCAAAGGGGCTATAACCAGTCCATCAAAGGGATGATCACCAGTACATCAAAGGGAGGATCAACCGTCCATCACAGGGCTGATAACCAGCCCATCAAAGGGAGGATCACCAGTCCGTCAAAGGGAGGATCACCAGTCCATCACAGTGCTGATCACCAGTCCATCACAGGGAGGATCACCAGTCCATCACAGGGAGGATCACCAATCCAGCACAGGGAGGATCACCAGTCCATCACAGGGCTGATCACCAGTCCATCAGAGGGAGGATCACCAGTCCATAACAAGGAGGATCACCAATCCAGCACAGGGAGGATCACCAGTCCATCACAGGGCTGATCACCAGTCCATCAGAGGGAGGATCACCAGTCCATAACAAGGAGGATCACCAGTCCATCACAGGGCTGATCACCAGTCCATCAAAGGGAGGATCACCAGTCCATCACATGGCTGATAACCAGTCCATCAAAGGGGCTATAACCAGTCCATCAAAGGGATGATCACCAGTCCATCAAAGGGAGGATCACCAGTCCATCACAGGGAGGATCACCAGTCCATCATAGGGCTGATAACCGGTCCATCAGAGGGAGGATCACCAGTCCATCACAGGGAGGATCACCAGTCCATCATAGGGCTGATAACCGGTCCATCAGAGGGAGGATCACCAGTCCATCACAGGGAGGATCAACAGTCCATCACAGAGAGGATCACCTGTCCATCAAAGGGAGGATCACCAGTCCATCACAGAGAGGATCACCTGTCCATCATAGGGCTGATCACCATTCCATCAGAGGGAGGATCACCAGTCCATCACAGGGAGGATCACCAGTCCATCACAGGGAGGATCACCAATCCATCACAGGGAGGATCACCAGTCCATCACAGGGCTGATCACCAGTCCATCAGAGGGAGGATCACCAATCCATCACAGGGAGGATCACCAGTCCATGACAGGGCTCATCACCAGTCCATCACAGGTCTGATCACCAGTCCAACATAGGGCTGATCACCAGTCCATCACAGGGCTCATCACCAGTCCATCACAGGTCTGATCACCAGTCCAACACAGGGAGGATCACCAGTCCATCACAAGGAGGATCACCAGTCCAATACAGGAAGGATCACCAGTCCATCACAGGGCTGATCACCAGTCCATCACAGGGAGGATCACTAGTCCATCACAGGGCTGATCACCAGTCCATCAAAGGGAGGATCACCAGTCCATCACAGGGCTGAAAACCAGTCCATAAAAGGGAGGATCACCAATCCATCACATGGCTGATAACCAGTCCATCGAAGGGGTTATAACCAGTCCATCAAAGGGATGATCACCAGTCCATCAAAGGGAGGATCACCAGTCCATCACAGAGAGGATCACCAGTCCATCATAGGGCTGATCACCAGTCCATCAGAGGGAGGATCACCAGTCCATCACAGGGAGGATCACCAGTCCATCACAGTGCTGATCACCAGTCCATCACAGGGAGGATCACCAGTCCATCACAGGGAGGATCACGAATCCAGCACAGGGAGGATCACCAGTCCATCACAGGGCTGATCACCAGTCCATCAGAGGGAGGATCACCAGTCCATAACAAGGAGGATCATCAGTCCATCACAGGGCTGATCACCAGTCCATCAAAGGGAGGATCACCAGTCCATCACATGGCTGATAACCAGTCCATCAAAGGGGCTATAACCAGTCCATCAAAGAGAGGATCACCAGTCCATCAAAGGGAGGATCACCAGTCCATCACAGGGCTGATAACCAGCCCATCAAAGGGAGGATCACCAGTCCAACACAGGGCTCATCACCGGTCCAACACAGGGCTGATCACCAGTCCAGCACAGAGAGGATCACCAGTCTAACACAGGGCTGATCACCAGTCCATCACCGGGAGGATCACCAGTCCATCGATGGGCTGATCACCAGTCCATCACAGGTCTGATCACCAGTCCATAACAGGGCTGATCACCAGTCCATCACAGGGAGGATCACCAGTCCATCACAGGGAGGATCACCAATCCATCACAGGGAGGATCACCAGTCCATCACAGGGCTGATCACCAGTCCATCAGAAGGAGGATCACCAATCCATCACAGGGAGGATCACCAGTCCATGAAAGGGCTCATCACCAGTCCATCACAGGTCTGATCACCAGTCCAACATAGGGCTGATCACCAGTCCATCACAGGGCTCATCACCAGTCCATCACAGGTCTGATCACCAGTCCAACACAGGGAGGATCACCAGTCCATCACAGGGAGGATCACCAGTCCAATACAGGAAGGATCACCAGTCCATCACAGGGCTGATCACCAGTCCATCACAGGGAGGATCACTAGTCCATCACAGGGAGGATCACCAATCTAGCACAGGGAGGATCACCAGTCCATCACAGGGCTGATAACCAGCCCATCAAAGGGAGGATCACCAGTGCAACACAGGGCTCATCACCGGTCCAACACAGTAATGATCACCAGTCCAACACAGGGAGGATCACCAGTCTAACACAGGGCTGATCACCAGTCCATCACCGGGAGGATCAACAGTCCATCACCGGGCTGATCACCAGTCCATCACAGGGAGGATCACCAGTCCATCAGAGGAAGGATCACCAGTCCATCACAGGGAGGATCACCAGTCCATCACAGGGCTGATCACCAGTCCATCACAGGGAGGATCACCAGTCCATCACAGGGAGGATCACCAATCCAGCACAGGGAGGATCACCAGTCCAACACAGGGCTGATCACCAGTCCATCACAGTGCTCATCACCAGTCCATCACAGAAAGGATCACCAGTCCATCACAGGTCTGATCACCAGTCCAACACAGGGAGGATCACCAGTCCATCACAGGGAGGATCACCAGTCCAATACAGGAAGGATCACCAGTCCATCACAGGGCTGATCACCAGTCCATCACAGGGAGGATCACTAGTCCATCACAGGGCTGATCACCAGTCCATCAAAGGGAGGATCACCAGTCCATCACAGGGCTGATCACCAGTCCATCAGAGGGAGGATCCCCAGTCCATCAAAAGGAGGATCACCAGTCCATCACAGGGCTGAAAACCAGTCCATAAAAGGGAGGATCACCAATCCATCACATGGCTGATAACCAGTCCCTCGAAGGGGTTATAACCAGTCCATCAAAGGGATGATCACCAGTCCATCAAAGGGAGGATCACCAGTCCATCACAGAGAGGATCACCAGTCCATCATAGGGCTGATCACCAGTCCATCAGAGGGAGGATCACCAGTCCATCACAGGGAGGATCACCAGTCCATCACAGGGAGGATCACCAGTCCATCACAGGGAGAATCACCAGTCCATCACAGGGCTGGTAACCAGCCCATCAAAGGGAGGATCACCAGTCCATCAAAGGGAGGATAACCAGTCCAACACAGGGCTCATCACCGGTCCAACACAGAGCTGATCACCAGTCCATCACCGGGAGGATCACCAGTCCATCACAGCGCTGATCACCAGTCCAACACAGGGCTGATCACCAGTCCATCACAGGGCTCATCACCAGTCCATCACAGGAAGGATAACCAGTCCATCACAGGGAGGATCACCAGTCCATCAGAGGGAGGATCACCAGTCCATCACAGGGAGGATCAACAGTCCATCACAGGGAGGATCACCAATCCATCACAGGGAGGATCACCAGTCCATCACAAGGAGGATCACCAGTCCATCACAGGGCTGATCACCAGTCCATCAAAGGAAGGATCACCAATCCATCACAGGGAGGATCACCAGTCCATCACAGGGCTGATCACCAGTCCATCAGAGGGAGGATCATCAGTCCATCACAGGGAGGATCACCAGTCCATCGAGGGCTGATCACCAGTCCATCAAAGGGAGGATCACCAGTCCATCACATGGCTGATAACCAGTCCATCACAGGGGCTATAACCAGTCCATCAAAGGGAGGATCACCAGTCCATCAAAGGGAGGATCACCAGTCCATCACAGGGCTGGTAACCAGCCCATCAAAGGGAGGATCACCAGTCCATCAAAGGGAGGATCACCAGTCCAACACAGGGCTCATCACCGGTCCAACACAGGGCTGATCACCTGTCCAACACAGGGAGGATCACCAGTCCAACACAGGGCTGATCACCAGTCCATCACAGGGCTCATCACCAGTCCATCACAGGAAGGATCACCAGTCCATCACAGGGAGGATCACCCGTCCATCACAGTGAGGATCACCAATCCATCACAGGGACGATCACCAGTCCATCACAGGGAGGATCACCAGTCCAACACAGGGCTGATCACCAGTCCATCACAGGGCTCATCACCAGTCCATCAAAGAAAGGATCACCAGTCCATCACAGGGAGGATCACCAGTCCATCAGAGGGAGGATCACCAGTCCATCACAGGGAGGATCAACAGTCCATCACAGGGAGGATCACCAATCCATCACAGGGAGGATCACCAGTCCATCACATGGCTGATAACCAGTCCATCACAGGGGCTATAACCAGTCCATCAAAGGGAGGATCACCAGTCCATCACATGGCTGATAACCAGTCCATCACAGGGGCTATAACCAGTCCATCAAAGGGAGGATCACCAGTCCATCAAAGGGAGGATCACCAGTCCATCACAGCGCTGGTAACCAGCCCATCAAAGGGAGGATCACCAGTCCATCAAAGGGAGGATCACCAGTCCAACACAGGGCTCATCACCGGTCCAACACAGGGCTGATCACCAGTCCAACACAGGGAGGATCACCAGTCCATCACATGGCTGATCACCAGTCCATCACAGTGCTCATCAGCAGTCCATCACAGAAAGGATCACCAGTCCATCACAGGGAGGATCACCAGTCCATCAGAGGGAGGATCACCAGTCCATCACAGGGAGGATCAACAGTCCATCACAGGGAGGATCACCAGTCCATCAAAGGGAGGATCACCAGTCCATCAAAGGGAGGATCACCAGTCCATCACAGCGCTGGTAACCAGCCCATCAAAGGGAGGATCACCAGTCCATCAAAGGGAGGACCACCAGTCCAACAAAGGGCTCATCACCGGTCCAACACAGGGCTGATCACCAGTCCATCACATGGCTGATAACCAGTCCATCACAGGGGCTATAACCAGTCCATCAAAGGGAGGATCACCAGTCCATCAAAGGGAGGGTCACCAGTCCATCACCGGGAGGATCACCAGTCCATCGATGGGCTGATCACCAGTCCATCACAGGTCTGATCACCAGTCCATAACAGGGCTGATCACCAGTCCATCACAGGGAGGATCACCAGTCCATCACAGGGAGGATCACCAATCCATCACAGGGAGGATCACCAGTCCATCACAGGGCTGATCACCAGTCCATCAGAGGGAGGATCACCAATCCATCACAGGGAGGATCACCAGTCCATGACAGGGCTCATCACCAGTCCATCACAGGTCTGATCACCAGTCCAACATAGGGCTGATCACCAGTCCATCACAGGGCTCATCACCAGTCCATCACAGGTCTGATCACCAGTCCCACACAGGGAGGATCACCAGTCCATCACAGGGAGGATCACCAGTCCAATACAGGAAGGATCACCAATTCATTACAGGGAGGATCACCAGTCCATCACAGGGCTCATCACCAGTCCATCACAGGGCTCATCACCAGTCCATCACAGGAAGGATCACCAGTCCATCACAGGGAGGATCACCAGTCCATCAGAGGGAGGATCACCAGTCCATCACAGGGAGGATCAACAGTCCATCACAGGGAGGATCACCAATCCATCACAGGGAGGATCACCAGTCCATCACAAGGAGGATCACCAGTCCATCACAGGGCTGATCACCAGTCCATCAGAGGGAGGATCATCAGTCCATCACAGGGAGGATCACCAGTCCATCGAGGGCTGATCACCAGTCCATCAGAGGGAGGATCACCAGTCCATCACAGGGAGGATGACCAGTCCATCACAGGGCTGATCACCAGTCCATCACAGGGAGGATCACCAGTCCATCACAGGGAGGATCACCAATCCATCACAGGGAGGATCACCAGTCCATCACAGGCCTGATCACCAGTCCATCAGAGGGAGGATCACCAGTCCATCACAAGGAGGATCACCTCCATCACAGGGCTGATCACCAGTCCATCAAAGGGAGGATCACCAGTCCATCACATGGCTGATAACCAGTCCATCAAAGGGACTATAACCAGTCCATCAAAGGGATGATCACCAGTACATCAAAGGGAGGATCAACCGTCCATCACAGGGCTGATAACCAGCCCATCAAAGGGAGGATCACCAGTCCGTCAAAGGGAGGATCACCAGTCCATCACAGGGCTGATCACCAGTCCATCACAGGTCTGTTAACCAGTCCAACACAAGGCTGATCACCAGTCCATCACAGGGCTCATCACCAGTCCATCACAGGAAGGATCACCAATTCATTACAGGGAGGATCACCAGTCCATCACAGGGCTCATCACCAGTCCATCACAGGGCTCATCACCAGTCCATCACAGGAAGGATCACCAGTCCATCACAGGGAGGATCACCAGTCCATCAGAGGGAGGATCACCAGTCCATCACAGGGAGGATCAACAGTCCATCACAGGGAGGATCACCAATCCATCACAGGGAGGATCACCAGTCCATCACAAGGAGGATCACCAGTCCATCACCGGGCTGATCACCAGTCCATCAAAGGGAGGATCACCAATCCATCACAGGGAGGATCACCAGTCCATCACAGGGCTGATCACCAGTCCATCAGAGGGAGGATCATCAGTCCATCACAGGGAGGATCACCAGTCCATCACAGGGCTGATCACCAGTCCATCAAAGGGAGGATCACCAGTCCATCACATGGCTGATAACCAGTCCATCACAGGGGCTATAACCAGTCCA
Source organism: Pleuronectes platessa (assembly GCF_947347685.1). Taxonomy (NCBI): domain Eukaryota; kingdom Metazoa; phylum Chordata; class Actinopteri; order Pleuronectiformes; family Pleuronectidae; genus Pleuronectes; species Pleuronectes platessa. The sequence goes on along the minus strand of NC_070649.1, from coordinate 16,990,920 downwards.
TCAAAGGGAGGATCACCAGTCCATCAAAGGGAGGACCACCAGTCCATCACAGGGCTGGTAACCAGCCCATCAAAGGGAGGATCACCAGTCCATCAAAGGGAGGATCACCAGTCCAACACAGGGCTCATCACCGGTCCAACACAGGGCTGATCACCAGTCCAACACAGGGAGGATCACCAGTCCAACACAGGGCTGATCACCAGTCCATCACAGGGCTCATCACCAGTCCATCACAGGAAGGATCACCAGTCCATCACAGGGAGGATCACCCGTCCATCACAGGGAGGATCACCAATCCATCACAGGGAGGATCACCAGTCCATCACAGGGATGATCACCAGTCCATCAGACGGAGGATCACCAGTCCATCACAAGGAGGATTACCAGTCCATCACAGGGCTCATCACCAGTCCATCAAAGGGAGGATCACCAGTCCATCACAGAGAGGATCACCAGTCCATCATAGGGCTGATCACCAGTCCATCAGAGGGAGGATCACCAGTCCATCACAGGGAGGATCACCAGTCCATCACAGGGCTGATCACCAGTCCATCACAGGGAGGATCACCAGTCCATCACAGGGAGGATCACCAATCCATCACAGGGAGGATCACCAGTCCATCACAGGCCTGATCACCAGTCCATCAGAGGGAGGATCACCAGTCCATCACAAGGAGGATCACCTCCATCACAGGGCTGATCACCAGTCCATCAAAGGGAGGATCACCAGTCCATCACATGGCTGATAACCAGTCCATCAAAGGGGCTATAACCAGTCCATCAAAGGGATGATCACCAGTACATCAAAGGGAGGATCAACCGTCCATCACAGGGCTGATAACCAGCCCATCAAAGGGAGGATCACCAGTCCGTCAAAGGGAGGATCACCAGTCCATCACAGTGCTGATCACCAGTCCATCACAGGGAGGATCACCAGTCCATCACAGGGAGGATCACCAATCCAGCACAGGGAGGATCACCAGTCCATCACAGGGCTGATCACCAGTCCATCAGAGGGAGGATCACCAGTCCATAACAAGGAGGATCACCAATCCAGCACAGGGAGGATCACCAGTCCATCACAGGGCTGATCACCAGTCCATCAGAGGGAGGATCACCAGTCCATAACAAGGAGGATCACCAGTCCATCACAGGGCTGATCACCAGTCCATCAAAGGGAGGATCACCAGTCCATCACATGGCTGATAACCAGTCCATCAAAGGGGCTATAACCAGTCCATCAAAGGGATGATCACCAGTCCATCAAAGGGAGGATCACCAGTCCATCACAGGGAGGATCACCAGTCCATCATAGGGCTGATAACCGGTCCATCAGAGGGAGGATCACCAGTCCATCACAGGGAGGATCACCAGTCCATCATAGGGCTGATAACCGGTCCATCAGAGGGAGGATCACCAGTCCATCACAGGGAGGATCAACAGTCCATCACAGGGCTGATCACCAGTCCATCACAGGGAGGATCACCAGTCCATCACAGGGAGGATCACCAATCCATCACAGGGAGGATCACCAGTCCATCACAGGGCTGATCACCAGTCCATCAGAGGGAGGATCACCAGTCCATCACAAGGAGGATCACCAGTCCATCAAAGGGAGGATCACCAGTCCATCACATGGCTGATAACCAGTCCATCAAAGGGGCTATAACCAGTCCATCAAAGGGAGGATCACCAGTCCATCAAAGGGAGGATCACCAGTCCATCACAGGGCTGATAACCAGCACATCAAAGGGAGGATCACCAGTCCATCAAAGGGAGGATCACCAGTCCAACACAGGGCTCATCACCGGTCCAACACAGGGCTGATCACCAGTCCAACACAGAGAGGATCACCAGTCTAACACAGGGCTGATCACCAGTCCATCACCGGGAGGATCACCAGTCCATCGATGGGCTGATCACCAGTCCATCAATGGGAGGATCACCAGTCCATCACAGGGGCTATAACCAGTCCATCAAAGGGAGGATCACCAGTCCATCAAAGGGAGGATCACCAGTCCATCACAGGGCTGGTAACCAGCCCATCAAAGGGAGGATCACCAGTCCATCAGAGGGAGGATCACCAGTCCATCACAGGGAGGATCACCAGTCCATCACAGGGCTGATCACCAGTCCATCACAGGGAGGATCACCAGTCCATCACAGGGAGGATCACCAATCCATCACAGGGAGGATCACCAGTCCATCACAGGCCTGATCACCAGTCCATCAGAGGGAGGATCACCAGTCCATCACAAGGAGGATCACCTCCATCACAGGGCTGATCACCAGTCCATCAAAGGGAGGATCACCAGTCCATCACATGGCTGATAACCAGATCATCAAAGGGGCTATAACCAGTCCATCAAAGGGATGATCACCAGTACATCAAAGGGAGGATCACCCGTCCATCACAGGGCTGATAACCAGCCCATCAAAGGGAGGATCACCAGTCCGTCAAAGGGAGGATCACCAGTCCATCACAGGGCTGATCACCAGTCCATCACAGGTCTGTTAACCAGTCCACCACAGGGCTCATCACCAGTCCATCACAGGAAGGATCACCATTTCATTACAGGGAGGATCACCAGTCCATCACAGGGCTCATCACCAGTCCATCACAGGTCTGATCACCAGTCCAACACAGGGCTGATCACCAGTCCATCACAGGGCTCATCACCAGTCCATCACAGGTCTGATCACCAGTCCAACACAGGTCTGATCACCAGTCCAATACAGGAAGGATCACCAGTCCATCACAGGGCTGATCACCAGTCCATCAGAGGGAGGATCACCAGTCCATCACAGGGCTGATCACCAGTCCATCACAGGGAGGATCACCAGTCCATCACAGGGCTGATCACCATTCCATCAAAGGGAGGATCACCAGTCCATCAGAGGGAGGATCACCAGTCCATCACAGGGAGGATCACCAGTCCATCACAGGGCTGATCACCAGTCCATCACAGTGAGGATCACCAGTCCATCACAGGGAGGATCACCAATCCAGCACAGGGAGGATCACCAGTCCATCACAGGGCTGATCACCAGTCCATCAAAGGGAGGATCACCAGTCCATCACAGGGCTGATCACCAGTCCATCAGAGGGAGGATCCCCAGTCCATCAAAAGGAGGATCACCAGTCCATCACAGGGCTGAAAACCAGTTCATAAAAGGGAGGATCACCAATCCATCACATGGCTGATAACCAGTCCATCGAAGGGGTTATAACCAGTCCATCAAAGGGATGATCACCAGTCCATCAAAGGGAGGATCACCAGTCCATCACAGAGAGGATCACCAGTCCATCATAGGGCTGATCACCATTCCATCAGAGGGAGGATCACCAGTCCATCACAGGGAGGATCACCAGTCCATCACAGGGAGAATCACCAGTCCATCACAGGGCTGGTAACCAGCCCATCAAAGGGAGGATCACCAGTCCATCAAAGGGAGGATAACCAGTCCAACACAGGGCTCATCACCGGTCCAACACAGAGCTGATCACCAGTCCATCACCGGGAGGATCACCAGTCCATCACAGGGCTGATCACCAGTCCAACACAGTTCTGATCACCAGTCCATCACAGGGCTCATCACCAGTCCATCACAGGAAGGATCACCAGTCCATCACAGGGAGGATCACCAGTCCATCAGAGGGAGGATCACCAGTCCATCACAGGGAGGATCACCAGTCCATCACAGGGCTCATCACCAGTCCATCACAGGAAGGATCACCAGTCCATCACAGGGAGGATCACCCGTCCATCACAGGGAGGACCACCAATCCATCACAGGGAGGATCACCAGTCCATCACAGGGCTGATCACCAGTCCATCAGAGGGAGGATCACCAGTCCATCACAAGGAGGATTACCAGTCCATCACAGGGCTCATCACCAGTCCATCAAATGGAGGATCACCAGTCCATCACAGAGAGGATCACCAGTCCATCATAGGGCTGATCACCAGTCCATCAGAGGGAGGATCACCAGTCCATCACAGGGAGGATCACCAGTCCATCACAGGGCTGATCACCAGTCCATCACAGGGAGGATCACCAGTCCATCACAGGGAGGATCACCAATCCATCACAGGGAGGATCACCAGTCCATCACAGGCCTGATCACCAGTCCATCAGAGGGAGGATCACCAGTCCATCACAAGGAGGATCACCTCCATCACAGGGCTGATCACCAGTCCATCAAAGGGAGGATCACCAGTCCATCACATGGCTGATAACCAGTCCATCAAAGGGGCTATAACCAGTCCATCAAAGGGATGATCACCAGTACATCAAAGGGAGGATCAACCGTCCATCACAGGGCTGATAACCAGCCCATCAAAGGGAGGATCACCAGTCCGTCAAAGGGAGGATCACCAGTCCATCACAGTGCTGATCACCAGTCCATCACAGGGAGGATCACCAGTCCATCACAGGGAGGATCACCAATCCAGCACAGGGAGGATCACCAGTCCATCACAGGGCTGATCACCAGTCCATCAGAGGGAGGATCACCAGTCCATAACAAGGAGGATCACCAATCCAGCACAGGGAGGATCACCAGTCCATCACAGGGCTGATCACCAGTCCATCAGAGGGAGGATCACCAGTCCATAACAAGGAGGATCACCAGTCCATCACAGGGCTGATCACCAGTCCATCAAAGGGAGGATCACCAGTCCATCACATGGCTGATAACCAGTCCATCAAAGGGGCTATAACCAGTCCATCAAAGGGATGATCACCAGTCCATCAAAGGGAGGATCACCAGTCCATCACAGGGAGGATCACCAGTCCATCATAGGGCTGATAACCGGTCCATCAGAGGGAGGATCACCAGTCCATCACAGGGAGGATCACCAGTCCATCATAGGGCTGATAACCGGTCCATCAGAGGGAGGATCACCAGTCCATCACAGGGAGGATCAACAGTCCATCACAGGGCTGATCACCAGTCCATCACAGGGAGGATCACCAGTCCATCACAGGGAGGATCACCAATCCATCACAGGGAGGATCACCAGTCCATCACAGGGCTGATCACCAGTCCATCAGAGGGAGGATCACCAGTCCATCACAAGGAGGATCACCAGTCCATCACAGGGCTGATCACCAGTCCATCAAAGGGAGGATCACCAGTCCATCACATGGCTGATAACCAGTCCATCAAAGGGGCTATAACCAGTCCATCAAAGGGAGGATCACCAGTCCATCAAAGGGAGGATCACCAGTCCATCAGAGGGAGGATCACCAGTCCATCACAGGGAGGATCACCAGTCCATCACAGGGCTGATCACCAGTCCATCACAGGGAGGATCACCAGTCCATCACAGGGAGGATCACCAATCCATCACAGGGAGGATCACCAGTCCATCACAGGCCTGATCACCAGTCCATCAGAGGGAGGATCACCAGTCCATCACAAGGAGGATCACCTCCATCACAGGGCTGATCACCAGTCCATCAAAGGGAGGATCACCAGTCCATCACATGGCTGATAACCAGTCCATCAAAGGGGCTATAACCAGTCCATCAAAGGGATGATCACCAGTACATCAAAGGGAGGATCAACCGTCCATCACAGGGCTGATAACCAGCCCATCAAAGGGAGGATCACCAGTCCGTCAAAGGGAGGATCACCAGTCCATCACAGTGCTGATCACCAGTCCATCACAGGGAGGATCACCAGTCCATCACAGGGAGGATCACCAATCCAGCACAGGGAGGATCACCAGTCCATCACAGGGCTGATCACCAGTCCATCAGAGGGAGGATCACCAGTCCATAACAAGGAGGATCACCAATCCAGCACAGGGAGGATCACCAGTCCATCACAGGGCTGATCACCAGTCCATCAGAGGGAGGATCACCAGTCCATAACAAGGAGGATCACCAGTCCATCACAGGGCTGATCACCAGTCCATCAAAGGGAGGATCACCAGTCCATCACATGGCTGATAACCAGTCCATCAAAGGGGCTATAACCAGTCCATCAAAGGGATGATCACCAGTCCATCAAAGGGAGGATCACCAGTCCATCACAGGGAGGATCACCAGTCCATCATAGGGCTGATAACCGGTCCATCAGAGGGAGGATCACCAGTCCATCACAGGGAGGATCACCAGTCCATCATAGGGCTGATAACCGGTCCATCAGAGGGAGGATCACCAGTCCATCACAGGGAGGATCAACAGTCCATCACAGAGAGGATCACCTGTCCATCAAAGGGAGGATCACCAGTCCATCACAGAGAGGATCACCTGTCCATCATAGGGCTGATCACCATTCCATCAGAGGGAGGATCACCAGTCCATCACAGGGAGGATCACCAGTCCATCACAGGGAGGATCACCAATCCATCACAGGGAGGATCACCAGTGCAACACAGGGCTCATCACCGGTCCAACACAGTAATGATCACCAGTCCAACACAGGGAGGATCACCAGTCTAACACAGGGCTGATCACCAGTCCATCACCGGGAGGATCAACAGTCCATCACCGGGCTGATCACCAGTCCATCACAGGGAGGATCACCAGTCCATCAGAGGAAGGATCACCAGTCCATCACAGGGAGGATCACCAGTCCATCACAGGGCTGATCACCAGTCCATCACAGGGAGGATCACCAGTCCATCACAGGGCTGATCACCAATCCAGCACAGGGAGGATCACCAGTCCAACACAGGGCTGATCACCAGTCCATCACAGTGCTCATCACCAGTCCATCACAGAAAGGATCACCAGTCCATCACAGGTCTGATCACCAGTCCAACACAGGGAGGATCACCAGTCCATCACAGGGAGGATCACCAGTCCAATACAGGAAGGATCACCAGTCCATCACAGGGCTGATCACCAGTCCATCACAGGGAGGATCACTAGTCCATCACAGGGCTGATCACCAGTCCATCAAAGGGAGGATCACCAGTCCATCACAGGGCTGATCACCAGTCCATCAGAGGGAGGATCCCCAGTCCATCAAAAGGAGGATCACCAGTCCATCACAGGGCTGAAAACCAGTCCATAAAAGGGAGGATCACCAATCCATCACATGGCTGATAACCAGTCCCTCGAAGGGGTTATAACCAGTCCATCAAAGGGATGATCACCAGTCCATCAAAGGGAGGATCACCAGTCCATCACAGAGAGGATCACCAGTCCATCATAGGGCTGATCACCAGTCCATCAGAGGGAGGATCACCAGTCCATCACAGGGAGGATCACCAGTCCATCACAGGGAGGATCACCAGTCCATCACAGGGAGAATCACCAGTCCATCACAGGGCTGGTAACCAGCCCATCAAAGGGAGGATCACCAGTCCATCAAAGGGAGGATAACCAGTCCAACACAGGGCTCATCACCGGTCCAACACAGAGCTGATCACCAGTCCATCACCGGGAGGATCACCAGTCCATCACAGCGCTGATCACCAGTCCAACACAGGGCTGATCACCAGTCCATCACAGGGCTCATCACCAGTCCATCACAGGAAGGATAACCAGTCCATCACAGGGAGGATCACCAGTCCATCAGAGGGAGGATCACCAGTCCATCACAGGGAGGATCAACAGTCCATCACAGGGAGGATCACCAATCCATCACAGGGAGGATCACCAGTCCATCACAAGGAGGATCACCAGTCCATCACAGGGCTGATCACCAGTCCATCAAAGGAAGGATCACCAATCCATCACAGGGAGGATCACCAGTCCATCACAGGGCTGATCACCAGTCCATCAGAGGGAGGATCATCAGTCCATCACAGGGAGGATCACCAGTCCATCGAGGGCTGATCACCAGTCCATCAAAGGGAGGATCACCAGTCCATCACATGGCTGATAACCAGTCCATCACAGGGGCTATAACCAGTCCATCAAAGGGAGGATCACCAGTCCATCAAAGGGAGGATCACCAGTCCATCACAGGGCTGGTAACCAGCCCATCAAAGGGAGGATCACCAGTCCATCAAAGGGAGGATCACCAGTCCAACACAGGGCTCATCACCGGTCCAACACAGGGCTGATCACCTGTCCAACACAGGGAGGATCACCAGTCCAACACAGGGCTGATCACCAGTCCATCACAGGGCTCATCACCAGTCCATCACAGGAAGGATCACCAGTCCATCACAGGGAGGATCACCCGTCCATCACAGTGAGGATCACCAATCCATCACAGGGACGATCACCAGTCCATCACAGGGAGGATCACCAGTCCAACACAGGGCTGATCACCAGTCCATCACAGGGCTCATCACCAGTCCATCAAAGAAAGGATCACCAGTCCATCACAGGGAGGATCACCAGTCCATCAGAGGGAGGATCACCAGTCCATCACAGGGAGGATCAACAGTCCATCACAGGGAGGATCACCAATCCATCACAGGGAGGATCACCAGTCCATCACATGGCTGATAACCAGTCCATCACAGGGGCTATAACCAGTCCATCAAAGGGAGGATCACCAGTCCATCACATGGCTGATAACCAGTCCATCACAGGGGCTATAACCAGTCCATCAAAGGGAGGATCACCAGTCCATCAAAGGGAGGATCACCAGTCCATCACAGCGCTGGTAACCAGCCCATCAAAGGGAGGATCACCAGTCCATCAAAGGGAGGATCACCAGTCCAACACAGGGCTCATCACCGGTCCAACACAGGGCTGATCACCAGTCCAACACAGGGAGGATCACCAGTCTAACACAGGGCTGATCACCAGTCCATCACAGGGAGGATCACCAGTCCATCACAGGGAGGATCACCAATCCAGCACAGGGAGGATCACCAGTCCATCACAGGGCTGATCACCAGTCCATCACAGGGCTGATCACCAGTCCATCAAATGGAGGATTACCAGTCCATCACATGGCTGATCACCAGTCCATCACAGTGCTCATCAGCAGTCCATCACAGAAAGGATCACCAGTCCATCACAGGGAGGATCACCAGTCCATCAGAGGGAGGATCACCAGTCCATCACAGGGAGGATCAACAGTCCATCACAGGGAGGATCACCAATCCATCACAGGGAGGATCACCAGTCCATCACATGGCTGATAACCAGTCCATCACAGGGGCTATAACCAGTCCATCACAGGGACGATCACCAGTCCATCACAGGGAGGATCACCAGTCCAACACAGGGCTGATCACCAGTCCATCACAGGGCTCATCACCAGTCCATCACAGAAAGGATAACCAATACATCACAGGGAGGATCACCAGTCCATCAGAGGGAGGATCACCAGTCCATCACAGGGAGGATCAACAGTCCATCACAGGGAGGATCACCAATCCATCACAGGGAGGATCACCAGTCCATCACATGGCTGATAACCAGTCCATCACAGGGGCTATAACCAGTCCATCAAAGGGAGGATCACCAGTCCATCAAAGGGAGGATCACCAGTCCATCACAGCGCTGGTAACCAGCCCATCAAAGGGAGGATCACCAGTCCATCAAAGGGAGGACCACCAGTCCAACAAAGGGCTCATCACCGGTCCAACACAGGGCTGATCACCAGTCCATCACATGGCTGATAACCAGACCATCACAGGGGCTATAACCAGTCCATCAAAGGGAGGATCACCAGTCCATCAAAGGGAGGGTCACCAGTCCAATACCGGGAGGATCACCAGTCCATCGATGGGCTGATCACCAGTCCATCACAGGTCTGATCACCAGTCCATAACAGGGCTGATCACCAGTCCATCACAGGGAGGATCACCAGTCCATCACAGGGAGGATCACCAATCCATCACAGGGAGGATCACCAGTCCATCACAGGGCTGATCACCAGTCCATCAGAGGGAGGATCACCAATCCATCACAGGGAGGATCACCAGTCCATGACAGGGCTCATCACCAGTCCATCACAGGTCTGATCACCAGTCCAACATAGGGCTGATCACCAGTCCATCACAGGGCTCATCACCAGTCCATCACAGGTCTGATCACCAGTCCCACACAGGGAGGATCACCAGTCCATCACAGGGAGGATCACCAGTCCAATACAGGAAGGATCACCAATTCATTACAGGGAGGATCACCAGTCCATCACAGGGCTCATCACCAGTCCATCACAGGGCTCATCACCAGTCCATCACAGGAAGGATCACCAGTCCATCACAGGGAGGATCACCAGTCCATCAGAGGGAGGATCACCAGTCCATCACAGGGAGGATCAACAGTCCATCACAGGGAGGATCACCAATCCATCACAGGGAGGATCACCAGTCCATCACAAGGAGGATCACCAGTCCATCACAGGGCTGATCACCAGTCCATCAGAGGGAGGATCATCAGTCCATCACAGGGAGGATCACCAGTCCATCGAGGGCTGATCACCAGTCCATCAGAGGGAGGATCACCAGTCCATCACAGGGAGGATGACCAGTCCATCACAGGGCTGATCACCAGTCCATCACAGGGAGGATCACCAGTCCATCACAGGGAGGATCACCAATCCATCACAGGGAGGATCACCAGTCCATCACAGGCCTGATCACCAGTCCATCAGAGGGAGGATCACCAGTCCATCACAAGGAGGATCACCTCCATCACAGGGCTGATCACCAGTCCATCAAAGGGAGGATCACCAGTCCATCACATGGCTGATAACCAGTCCATCAAAGGGACTATAACCAGTCCATCAAAGGGATGATCACCAGTACATTAAAGGGAGGATCAACCGTCCATCACAGGGCTGATAACCAGCCCATCAAAGGGAGGATCACCAGTCCGTCAAAGGGAGGATCACCAGTCCATCACAGGGCTGATCACCAGTCCATCACAGGTCTGTTAACCAGTCCAACACAAGGCTGATCACCAGTCCATCACAGGGCTCATCACCAGTCCATCACAGGAAGGATCACCAATTCATTACAGGGAGGATCACCAGTCCATCACAGGGCTCATCACCAGTCCATCACAGGGCTCATCACCAGTCCATCACAGGAAGGATCACCAGTCCATCACAGGGAGGATCACCAGTCCATCAGAGGGAGGATCACCAGTCCATCACAGGGAGGATCAACAGTCCATCACAGGGAGGATCACCAATCCATCACAGGGAGGATCACCAGTCCATCACAAGGAGGATCAAAAGTCCATCACCGGGCTGATCACCAGTCCATCAAAGGGAGGATCACCAATCCATCACAGGGAGGATCACCAGTCCATCACAGGGCTGATCACCAGTCCATCAGAGGGAGGATCATCAGTCCATCACAGGGAGGATCACCAGTCCATCACAGGGCTGATCACCAGTCCATCAAAGGGAGGATCACCAGTCCATCACATGGCTGATAACCAGTCCATCACAGGGGCTATAACCAGTCCATCAAAGGGAGGATCACCAGTCCATCAAAGGGAGGACCACCAGTCCATCACAGGGCTGGTAACCAGCCCATCAAAGGGAGGATCACCAGTCCATCAAAGGGAGGATCACCAGTCCAACACAGGGCTCATCACCGGTCCAACACAGGGCTGATCACCAGTCCAACACAGGGAGGATCACCAGTCCAACACAGGGCTGATCACCAGTCCATCACAGGGCTCATCACCAGTCCATCACAGGAAGGATCACCAGTCCATCACAGGGAGGATCACCCGTCCATCACAGGGAGGATCACCAATCCATCACAGGGAGGATCACCAGTCCATCACAGGGATGATCACCAGTCCATCAGACGGAGGATCACCAGTCCATCACAAGGAGGATTACCAGTCCATCACAGGGCTCATCACCAGTCCATCAAAGGGAGGATCACCAGTCCATCACAGAGAGGATCACCAGTCCATCATAGGGCTGATCACCAGTCCATCAGAGGGAGGATCACCAGTCCATCACAGGGAGGATCACCAGTCCATCACAGGGCTGATCACCAGTCCATCACAGGGAGGATCACCAGTCCATCACAGGGAGGATCACCAATCCATCACAGGGAGGATCACCAGTCCATCACAGGCCTGATCACCAGTCCATCAGAGGGAGGATCACCAGTCCATCACAAGGAGGATCACCTCCATCACAGGGCTGATCACCAGTCCATCAAAGGGAGGATCACCAGTCCATCACATGGCTGATAACCAGTCCATCAAAGGGGCTATAACCAGTCCATCAAAGGGATGATCACCAGTACATCAAAGGGAGGATCAACCGTCCATCACAGGGCTGATAACCAGCCCATCAAAGGGAGGATCACCAGTCCGTCAAAGGGAGGATCACCAGTCCATCACAGTGCTGATCACCAGTCCATCACAGGGAGGATCACCAGTCCATCACAGGGAGGATCACCAATCCAGCACAGGGAGGATCACCAGTCCATCACAGGGCTGATCACCAGTCCATCAGAGGGAGGATCACCAGTCCATAACAAGGAGGATCACCAATCCAGCACAGGGAGGATCACCAGTCCATCACAGGGCTGATCACCAGTCCATCAGAGGGAGGATCACCAGTCCATAACAAGGAGGATCACCAGTCCATCACAGGGCTGATCACCAGTCCATCAAAGGGAGGATCACCAGTCCATCACATGGCTGATAACCAGTCCATCAAAGGGGCTATAACCAGTCCATCAAAGGGATGATCACCAGTCCATCAAAGGGAGGATCACCAGTCCATCACAGGGAGGATCACCAGTCCATCATAGGGCTGATAACCGGTCCATCAGAGGGAGGATCACCAGTCCATCACAGGGAGGATCACCAGTCCATCATAGGGCTGATAACCGGTCCATCAGAGGGAGGATCACCAGTCCATCACAGGGAGGATCAACAGTCCATCACAGGGCTGATCACCAGTCCATCACAGGGAGGATCACCAGTCCATCACAGGGAGGATCACCAATCCATCACAGGGAGGATCACCAGTCCATCACAGGGCTGATCACCAGTCCATCAGAGGGAGGATCACCAGTCCATCACAAGGAGGATCACCAGTCCATCAAAGGGAGGATCACCAGTCCATCACATGGCTGATAACCAGTCCATCAAAGGGGCTATAACCAGTCCATCAAAGGGAGGATCACCAGTCCATCAAAGGGAGGATCACCAGTCCATCACAGGGCTGATAACCAGCACATCAAAGGGAGGATCACCAGTCCATCAAAGGGAGGATCACCAGTCCAACACAGGGCTCATCACCGGTCCAACACAGGGCTGATCACCAGTCCAACACAGAGAGGATCACCAGTCTAACACAGGGCTGATCACCAGTCCATCACCGGGAGGATCACCAGTCCATCGATGGGCTGATCACCAGTCCATCAATGGGAGGATCACCAGTCCATCACAGGGGCTATAACCAGTCCATCAAAGGGAGGATCACCAGTCCATCAAAGGGAGGATCACCAGTCCATCACAGGGCTGGTAACCAGCCCATCAAAGGGAGGATCACCAGTCCATCAGAGGGAGGATCACCAGTCCATCACAGGGAGGATCACCAGTCCATCACAGGGCTGATCACCAGTCCATCACAGGGAGGATCACCAGTCCATCACAGGGAGGATCACCAATCCATCACAGGGAGGATCACCAGTCCATCACAGGCCTGATCACCAGTCCATCAGAGGGAGGATCACCAGTCCATCACAAGGAGGATCACCTCCATCACAGGGCTGATCACCAGTCCATCAAAGGGAGGATCACCAGTCCATCACATGGCTGATAACCAGATCATCAAAGGGGCTATAACCAGTCCATCAAAGGGATGATCACCAGTACATCAAAGGGAGGATCACCCGTCCATCACAGGGCTGATAACCAGCCCATCAAAGGGAGGATCACCAGTCCGTCAAAGGGAGGATCACCAGTCCATCACAGGGCTGATCACCAGTCCATCACAGGTCTGTTAACCAGTCCACCACAGGGCTCATCACCAGTCCATCACAGGAAGGATCACCATTTCATTACAGGGAGGATCACCAGTCCATCACAGGGCTCATCACCAGTCCATCACAGGTCTGATCACCAGTCCAACACAGGGCTGATCACCAGTCCATCACAGGGCTCATCACCAGTCCATCACAGGTCTGATCACCAGTCCAACACAGGTCTGATCACCAGTCCAATACAGGAAGGATCACCAGTCCATCACAGGGCTGATCACCAGTCCATCAGAGGGAGGATCACCAGTCCATCACAGGGCTGATCACCAGTCCATCACAGGGAGGATCACCAGTCCATCACAGGGCTGATCACCATTCCATCAAAGGGAGGATCACCAGTCCATCAGAGGGAGGATCACCAGTCCATCACAGGGAGGATCACCAGTCCATCACAGGGCTGATCACCAGTCCATCACAGTGAGGATCACCAGTCCATCACAGGGAGGATCACCAATCCAGCACAGGGAGGATCACCAGTCCATCACAGGGCTGATCACCAGTCCATCAAAGGGAGGATCACCAGTCCATCACAGGGCTGATCACCAGTCCATCAGAGGGAGGATCCCCAGTCCATCAAAAGGAGGATCACCAGTCCATCACAGGGCTGAAAACCAGTTCATAAAAGGGAGGATCACCAATCCATCACATGGCTGATAACCAGTCCATCGAAGGGGTTATAACCAGTCCATCAAAGGGATGATCACCAGTCCATCAAAGGGAGGATCACCAGTCCATCACAGAGAGGATCACCAGTCCATCATAGGGCTGATCACCATTCCATCAGAGGGAGGATCACCAGTCCATCACAGGGAGGATCACCAGTCCATCACAGGGAGAATCACCAGTCCATCACAGGGCTGGTAACCAGCCCATCAAAGGGAGGATCACCAGTCCATCAAAGGGAGGATAACCAGTCCAACACAGGGCTCATCACCGGTCCAACACAGAGCTGATCACCAGTCCATCACCGGGAGGATCACCAGTCCATCACAGGGCTGATCACCAGTCCAACACAGTTCTGATCACCAGTCCATCACAGGGCTCATCACCAGTCCATCACAGGAAGGATCACCAGTCCATCACAGGGAGGATCACCAGTCCATCAGAGGGAGGATCACCAGTCCATCACAGGGAGGATCACCAGTCCATCACAGGGCTCATCACCAGTCCATCACAGGAAGGATCACCAGTCCATCACAGGGAGGATCACCCGTCCATCACAGGGAGGATCACCAATCCATCACAGGGAGGATCACCAGTCCATCACAGGGCTGATCACCAGTCCATCAGAGGGAGGATCACCAGTCCATCACAAGGAGGATTACCAGTCCATCACAGGGCTCATCACCAGTCCATCAAATGGAGGATCACCAGTCCATCACAGAGAGGATCACCGGTCCATCATAGGGCTGATCACCAGTCCATCAGAGGGAGGATCACCAGTCCATCACAGGGAGGATCACCAGTCCATCACAGGGCTGATCACCAGTCCATCACAGGGAGGATCACCAGTCCATCACAGGGAGGATCACCAATCCATCACAGGGAGGATCACCAGTCCATCACAGGCCTGATCACCAGTCCATCAGAGGGAGGATCACCAGTCCATCACAAGGAGGATCACCTCCATCACAGGGCTGATCACCAGTCCATCAAAGGGAGGATCACCAGTCCATCACATGGCTGATAACCAGTCCATCAAAGGGGCTATAACCAGTCCATCAAAGGGATGATCACCAGTACATCAAAGGGAGGATCAACCGTCCATCACAGGGCTGATAACCAGCCCATCAAAGGGAGGATCACCAGTCCGTCAAAGGGAGGATCACCAGTCCATCACAGTGCTGATCACCAGTCCATCACAGGGAGGATCACCAGTCCATCACAGGGAGGATCACCAATCCAGCACAGGGAGGATCACCAGTCCATCACAGGGCTGATCACCAGTCCATCAGAGGGAGGATCACCAGTCCATAACAAGGAGGATCACCAATCCAGCACAGGGAGGATCACCAGTCCATCACAGGGCTGATCACCAGTCCATCAGAGGGAGGATCACCAGTCCATAACAAGGAGGATCACCAGTCCATCACAGGGCTGATCACCAGTCCATCAAAGGGAGGATCACCAGTCCATCACATGGCTGATAACCAGTCCATCAAAGGGGCTATAACCAGTCCATCAAAGGGATGATCACCAGTCCATCACAGGGCTGATCACCAGTCCATCAGAGGGAGGATCACCAATCCATCACAGGGAGGATCACCAGTCCATGACAGGGCTCATCACCAGTCCATCACAGGTCTGATCACCAGTCCAACATAGGGCTGATCACCAGTCCATCACAGGGCTCATCACCAGTCCATCACAGGTCTGATCACCAGTCCCACACAGGGAGGATCACCAGTCCATCACAGGGAGGATCACCAGTCCAATACAGGAAGGATCACCAATTCATTACAGGGAGGATCACCAGTCCATCACAGGGCTCATCACCAGTCCATCACAGGGCTCATCACCAGTCCATCACAGGAAGGATCACCAGTCCATCACAGGGAGGATCACCAGTCCATCAGAGGGAGGATCACCAGTCCATCACAGGGAGGATCAACAGTCCATCACAGGGAGGATCACCAATCCATCACAGGGAGGATCACCAGTCCATCACAAGGAGGATCACCAGTCCATCACAGGGCTGATCACCAGTCCATCAGAGGGAGGATCATCAGTCCATCACAGGGAGGATCACCAGTCCATCGAGGGCTGATCACCAGTCCATCAGAGGGAGGATCACCAGTCCATCACAGGGAGGATGACCAGTCCATCACAGGGCTGATCACCAGTCCATCACAGGGAGGATCACCAGTCCATCACAGGGAGGATCACCAATCCATCACAGGGAGGATCACCAGTCCATCACAGGCCTGATCACCAGTCCATCAGAGGGAGGATCACCAGTCCATCACAAGGAGGATCACCTCCATCACAGGGCTGATCACCAGTCCATCAAAGGGAGGATCACCAGTCCAACACAGGTCTGATCACCAGTCCATCACAGGGCTCATCACCAGTCCATCACAGAAAGGATAACCAGTACATCACAGGGAGGATCACCAGTCCATCAGAGGGAGGATCACCAGTCCATCACAGGGAGGATCAACAGTCCATCACAGGGAGGATCACCAATCCATCACAGGGAGGATCACCAGTCCAACACAGGGCTCATCACCGGTCCAACACAGGGCTGATCACCTGTCCAACACAGGGAGGATCACCAGTCCAACACAGGGCTGATCACCAGTCCATCACAGGGCTCATCACCAGTCCATCACAGGAAGGATCACCAGTCCATCACAGGGAGGATCACCCGTCCATCACAGTGAGGATCACCAATCCATCACAGGGACGATCACCAGTCCATCACAGGGAGGATCACCAGTCCAACACAGGGCTGATCACCAGTCCATCACAGGGCTCATCACCAGTCCATCAAAGAAAGGATCACCAGTCCATCACAGGGAGGATCACCAGTCCATCAGAGGGAGGATCACCAGTCCATCACAGGGAGGATCAACAGTCCATCACAGGGAGGATCACCAATCCATCACAGGGAGGATCACCAGTCCATCACATGGCTGATAACCAGTCCATCACAGGGGCTATAACCAGTCCATCAAAGGGAGGATCACCAGTCCATCACATGGCTGATAACCAGTCCATCACAGGGGCTATAACCAGTCCATCAAAGGGAGGATCACCAGTCCATCAAAGGGAGGATCACCAGTCCATCACAGCGCTGGTAACCAGCCCATCAAAGGGAGGATCACCAGTCCATCAAAGGGAGGATCACCAGTCCAACACAGGGCTCATCACCGGTCCAACACAGGGCTGATCACCAGTCCAACACAGGGAGGATCACCAGTCTAACACAGGGCTGATCACCAGTCCATCACAGGGAGGATCACCAGTCCATCACAGGGAGGATCACCAATCCAGCACAGGGAGGATCACCAGTCCATCACAGGGCTGATCACCAGTCCATCACAGGGCTGATCACCAGTCCATCAAATGGAGGATTACCAGTCCATCACATGGCTGATCACCAGTCCATCACAGTGCTCATCAGCAGTCCATCACAGAAAGGATCACCAGTCCATCACAGGGAGGATCACCAGTCCATCAGAGGGAGGATCACCAGTCCATCACAGGGAGGATCAACAGTCCATCACAGGGAGGATCACCAATCCATCACAGGGAGGATCACCAGTCCATCACATGGCTGATAACCAGTCCATCACAGGGGCTATAACCAGTCCATCACAGGGACGATCACCAGTCCATCACAGGGAGGATCACCAGTCCAACACAGGGCTGATCACCAGTCCATCACAGGGCTCATCACCAGTCCATCACAGAAAGGATAACCAGTACATCACAGGGAGGATCACCAGTCCATCAGAGGGAGGATCACCAGTCCATCACAGGGAGGATCAACAGTCCATCACAGGGAGGATCACCAATCCATCACAGGGAGGATCACCAGTCCATCACATGGCTGATAACCAGTCCATCACAGGGGCTATAACCAGTCCATCAAAGGGAGGATCACCAGTCCATCAAAGGGAGGATCACCAGTCCATCACAGCGCTGGTAACCAGCCCATCAAAGGGAGGATCACCAGTCCATCAAAGGGAGGACCACCAGTCCAACAAAGGGCTCATCACCGGTCCAACACAGGGCTGATCACCAGTCCATCACATGGCTGATAACCAGTCCATCACAGGGGCTATAACCAGTCCATCAAAGGGAGGATCACCAGTCCATCAAAGGGAGGGTCACCAGTCCATCACCGGGAGGATCACCAGTCCATCGATGGGCTGATCACCAGTCCATCACAGGTCTGATCACCAGTCCATAACAGGGCTGATCACCAGTCCATCACAGGGAGGATCACCAGTCCATCACAGGGAGGATCACCAATCCATCACAGGGAGGATCACCAGTCCATCACAGGGCTGATCACCAGTCCATCAGAGGGAGGATCACCAATCCATCACAGGGAGGATCACCAGTCCATGACAGGGCTCATCACCAGTCCATCACAGGTCTGATCACCAGTCCAACATAGGGCTGATCACCAGTCCATCACAGGGCTCATCACCAGTCCATCACAGGTCTGATCACCAGTCCCACACAGGGAGGATCACCAGTCCATCACAGGGAGGATCACCAGTCCAATACAGGAAGGATCACCAATTCATTACAGGGAGGATCACCAGTCCATCACAGGGCTCATCACCAGTCCATCACAGGGCTCATCACCAGTCCATCACAGGAAGGATCACCAGTCCATCACAGGGAGGATCACCAGTCCATCAGAGGGAGGATCACCAGTCCATCACAGGGAGGATCAACAGTCCATCACAGGGAGGATCACCAATCCATCACAGGGAGGATCACCAGTCCATCACAAGGAGGATCACCAGTCCATCACAGGGCTGATCACCAGTCCATCAGAGGGAGGATCATCAGTCCATCACAGGGAGGATCACCAGTCCATCGAGGGCTGATCACCAGTCCATCAGAGGGAGGATCACCAGTCCATCACAGGGAGGATGACCAGTCCATCACAGGGCTGATCACCAGTCCATCACAGGGAGGATCACCAGTCCATCACAGGGAGGATCACCAATCCATCACAGGGAGGATCACCAGTCCATCACAGGCCTGATCACCAGTCCATCAGAGGGAGGATCACCAGTCCATCACAAGGAGGATCACCTCCATCACAGGGCTGATCACCAGTCCATCAAAGGGAGGATCACCAGTCCATCACATGGCTGATAACCAGTCCATCAAAGGGACTATAACCAGTCCATCAAAGGGATGATCACCAGTACATCAAAGGGAGGATCAACCGTCCATCACAGGGCTGATAACCAGCCCATCAAAGGGAGGATCACCAGTCCGTCAAAGGGAGGATCACCAGTCCATCACAGGGCTGATCACCAGTCCATCACAGGTCTGTTAACCAGTCCAACACAAGGCTGATCACCAGTCCATCACAGGGCTCATCACCAGTCCATCACAGGAAGGATCACCAATTCATTACAGGGAGGATCACCAGTCCATCACAGGGCTCATCACCAGTCCATCACAGGGCTCATCACCAGTCCATCACAGGAAGGATCACCAGTCCATCACAGGGAGGATCACCAGTCCATCAGAGGGAGGATCACCAGTCCATCACAGGGAGGATCAACAGTCCATCACAGGGAGGATCACCAATCCATCACAGGGAGGATCACCAGTCCATCACAAGGAGGATCACCAGTCCATCACCGGGCTGATCACCAGTCCATCAAAGGGAGGATCACCAATCCATCACAGGGAGGATCACCAGTCCATCACAGGGCTGATCACCAGTCCATCAGAGGGAGGATCATCAGTCCATCACAGGGAGGATCACCAGTCCATCACAGGGCTGATCACCAGTCCATCAAAGGGAGGATCACCAGTCCATCACATGGCTGATAACCAGTCCATCACAGGGGCTATAACCAGTCCATCAAAGGGAGGATCACCAGTCCATCAAAGGGAGGACCACCAGTCCATCACAGGGCTGGTAACCAGCCCATCAAAGGGAGGATCACCAGTCCATCAAAGGGAGGATCACCAGTCCAACACAGGGCTCATCACCGGTCCAACACAGGGCTGATCACCAGTCCAACACAGGGAGGATCACCAGTCCAACACAGGGCTGATCACCAGTCCATCACAGGGCTCATCACCAGTCCATCACAGGAAGGATCACCAGTCCATCACAGGGAGGATCACCCGTCCATCACAGGGAGGATCACCAATCCATCACAGGGAGGATCACCAGTCCATCACAGGGATGATCACCAGTCCATCAGACGGAGGATCACCAGTCCATCACAAGGAGGATTACCAGTCCATCACAGGGCTCATCACCAGTCCATCAAAGGGAGGATCACCAGTCCATCACAGAGAGGATCACCAGTCCATCATAGGGCTGATCACCAGTCCATCAGAGGGAGGATCACCAGTCCATCACAGGGAGGATCACCAGTCCATCACAGGGCTGATCACCAGTCCATCACAGGGAGGATCACCAGTCCATCACAGGGAGGATCACCAATCCATCACAGGGAGGATCACCAGTCCATCACAGGCCTGATCACCAGTCCATCAGAGGGAGGATCACCAGTCCATCACAAGGAGGATCACCTCCATCACAGGGCTGATCACCAGTCCATCAAAGGGAGGATCACCAGTCCATCACATGGCTGATAACCAGTCCATCAAAGGGGCTATAACCAGTCCATCAAAGGGATGATCACCAGTACATCAAAGGGAGGATCAACCGTCCATCACAGGGCTGATAACCAGCCCATCAAAGGGAGGATCACCAGTCCGTCAAAGGGAGGATCACCAGTCCATCACAGTGCTGATCACCAGTCCATCACAGGGAGGATCACCAGTCCATCACAGGGAGGATCACCAATCCAGCACAGGGAGGATCACCAGTCCATCACAGGGCTGATCACCAGTCCATCAGAGGGAGGATCACCAGTCCATAACAAGGAGGATCACCAATCCAGCACAGGGAGGATCACCAGTCCATCACAGGGCTGATCACCAGTCCATCAGAGGGAGGATCACCAGTCCATAACAAGGAGGATCACCAGTCCATCACAGGGCTGATCACCAGTCCATCAAAGGGAGGATCACCAGTCCATCACATGGCTGATAACCAGTCCATCAAAGGGGCTATAACCAGTCCATCAAAGGGATGATCACCAGTCCATCAAAGGGAGGATCACCAGTCCATCACAGGGAGGATCACCAGTCCATCATAGGGCTGATAACCGGTCCATCAGAGGGAGGATCACCAGTCCATCACAGGGAGGATCACCAGTCCATCATAGGGCTGATAACCGGTCCATCAGAGGGAGGATCACCAGTCCATCACAGGGAGGATCAACAGTCCATCACAGGGCTGATCACCAGTCCATCACAGGGAGGATCACCAGTCCATCACAGGGAGGATCACCAATCCATCACAGGGAGGATCACCAGTCCATCACAGGGCTGATCACCAGTCCATCAGAGGGAGGATCACCAGTCCATCACAAGGAGGATCACCAGTCCATCAAAGGGAGGATCACCAGTCCATCACATGGCTGATAACCAGTCCATCAAAGGGGCTATAACCAGTCCATCAAAGGGAGGATCACCAGTCCATCAAAGGGAGGATCACCAGTCCATCACAGGGCTGATAACCAGCACATCAAAGGGAGGATCACCAGTCCATCAAAGGGAGGATCACCAGTCCAACACAGGGCTCATCACCGGTCCAACACAGGGCTGATCACCAGTCCAACACAGAGAGGATCACCAGTCTAACACAGGGCTGATCACCAGTCCATCACCGGGAGGATCACCAGTCCATCGATGGGCTGATCACCAGTCCATCAATGGGAGGATCACCAGTCCATCACAGGGGCTATAACCAGTCCATCAAAGGGAGGATCACCAGTCCATCAAAGGGAGGATCACCAGTCCATCACAGGGCTGGTAACCAGCCCATCAAAGGGAGGATCACCAGTCCATCAGAGGGAGGATCACCAGTCCATCACAGGGAGGATCACCAGTCCATCACAGGGCTGATCACCAGTCCATCACAGGGAGGATCACCAGTCCATCACAGGGAGGATCACCAATCCATCACAGGGAGGATCACCAGTCCATCACAGGCCTGATCACCAGTCCATCAGAGGGAGGATCACCAGTCCATCACAAGGAGGATCACCTCCATCACAGGGCTGATCACCAGTCCATCAAAGGGAGGATCACCAGTCCATCACATGGCTGATAACCAGATCATCAAAGGGGCTATAACCAGTCCATCAAAGGGATGATCACCAGTACATCAAAGGGAGGATCACCCGTCCATCACAGGGCTGATAACCAGCCCATCAAAGGGAGGATCACCAGTCCGTCAAAGGGAGGATCACCAGTCCATCACAGGGCTGATCACCAGTCCATCACAGGTCTGTTAACCAGTCCACCACAGGGCTCATCACCAGTCCATCACAGGAAGGATCACCATTTCATTACAGGGAGGATCACCAGTCCATCACAGGGCTCATCACCAGTCCATCACAGGTCTGATCACCAGTCCAACACAGGGCTGATCACCAGTCCATCACAGGGCTCATCACCAGTCCATCACAGGTCTGATCACCAGTCCAACACAGGTCTGATCACCAGTCCAATACAGGAAGGATCACCAGTCCATCACAGGGCTGATCACCAGTCCATCAGAGGGAGGATCACCAGTCCATCACAGGGCTGATCACCAGTCCATCACAGGGAGGATCACCAGTCCATCACAGGGCTGATCACCATTCCATCAAAGGGAGGATCACCAGTCCATCAGAGGGAGGATCACCAGTCCATCACAGGGAGGATCACCAGTCCATCACAGGGCTGATCACCAGTCCATCACAGTGAGGATCACCAGTCCATCACAGGGAGGATCACCAATCCAGCACAGGGAGGATCACCAGTCCATCACAGGGCTGATCACCAGTCCATCAAAGGGAGGATCACCAGTCCATCACAGGGCTGATCACCAGTCCATCAGAGGGAGGATCCCCAGTCCATCAAAAGGAGGATCACCAGTCCATCACAGGGCTGAAAACCAGTTCATAAAAGGGAGGATCACCAATCCATCACATGGCTGATAACCAGTCCATCGAAGGGGTTATAACCAGTCCATCAAAGGGATGATCACCAGTCCATCAAAGGGAGGATCACCAGTCCATCACAGAGAGGATCACCAGTCCATCATAGGGCTGATCACCATTCCATCAGAGGGAGGATCACCAGTCCATCACAGGGAGGATCACCAGTCCATCACAGGGAGAATCACCAGTCCATCACAGGGCTGGTAACCAGCCCATCAAAGGGAGGATCACCAGTCCATCAAAGGGAGGATAACCAGTCCAACACAGGGCTCATCACCGGTCCAACACAGAGCTGATCACCAGTCCATCACCGGGAGGATCACCAGTCCATCACAGGGCTGATCACCAGTCCAACACAGTTCTGATCACCAGTCCATCACAGGGCTCATCACCAGTCCATCACAGGAAGGATCACCAGTCCATCACAGGGAGGATCACCAGTCCATCAGAGGGAGGATCACCAGTCCATCACAGGGAGGATCACCAGTCCATCACAGGGCTCATCACCAGTCCATCACAGGAAGGATCACCAGTCCATCACAGGGAGGATCACCCGTCCATCACAGGGAGGACCACCAATCCATCACAGGGAGGATCACCAGTCCATCACAGGGCTGATCACCAGTCCATCAGAGGGAGGATCACCAGTCCATCACAAGGAGGATTACCAGTCCATCACAGGGCTCATCACCAGTCCATCAAATGGAGGATCACCAGTCCATCACAGAGAGGATCACCAGTCCATCATAGGGCTGATCACCAGTCCATCAGAGGGAGGATCACCAGTCCATCACAGGGAGGATCACCAGTCCATCACAGGGCTGATCACCAGTCCATCACAGGGAGGATCACCAGTCCATCACAGGGAGGATCACCAATCCATCACAGGGAGGATCACCAGTCCATCACAGGCCTGATCACCAGTCCATCAGAGGGAGGATCACCAGTCCATCACAAGGAGGATCACCTCCATCACAGGGCTGATCACCAGTCCATCAAAGGGAGGATCACCAGTCCATCACATGGCTGATAACCAGTCCATCAAAGGGGCTATAACCAGTCCATCAAAGGGATGATCACCAGTACATCAAAGGGAGGATCAACCGTCCATCACAGGGCTGATAACCAGCCCATCAAAGGGAGGATCACCAGTCCGTCAAAGGGAGGATCACCAGTCCATCACAGTGCTGATCACCAGTCCATCACAGGGAGGATCACCAGTCCATCACAGGGAGGATCACCAATCCAGCACAGGGAGGATCACCAGTCCATCACAGGGCTGATCACCAGTCCATCAGAGGGAGGATCACCAGTCCATAACAAGGAGGATCACCAATCCAGCACAGGGAGGATCACCAGTCCATCACAGGGCTGATCACCAGTCCATCAGAGGGAGGATCACCAGTCCATAACAAGGAGGATCACCAGTCCATCACAGGGCTGATCACCAGTCCATCAAAGGGAGGATCACCAGTCCATCACATGGCTGATAACCAGTCCATCAAAGGGGCTATAACCAGTCCATCAAAGGGATGATCACCAGTCCATCAAAGGGAGGATCACCAGTCCATCACAGGGAGGATCACCAGTCCATCATAGGGCTGATAACCGGTCCATCAGAGGGAGGATCACCAGTCCATCACAGGGAGGATCACCAGTCCATCATAGGGCTGATAACCGGTCCATCAGAGGGAGGATCACCAGTCCATCACAGGGAGGATCAACAGTCCATCACAGGGCTGATCACCAGTCCATCACAGGGAGGATCACCAGTCCATCACAGGGAGGATCACCAATCCATCACAGGGAGGATCACCAGTCCATCACAGGGCTGATCACCAGTCCATCAGAGGGAGGATCACCAGTCCATCACAAGGAGGATCACCAGTCCATCACAGGGCTGATCACCAGTCCATCAAAGGGAGGATCACCAGTCCATCACATGGCTGATAACCAGTCCATCAAAGGGGCTATAACCAGTCCATCAAAGGGAGGATCACCAGTCCATCAAAGGGAGGATCACCAGTCCATCAGAGGGAGGATCACCAGTCCATCACAGGGAGGATCACCAGTCCATCACAGGGCTGATCACCAGTCCATCACAGGGAGGATCACCAGTCCATCACAGGGAGGATCACCAATCCATCACAGGGAGGATCACCAGTCCATCACAGGCCTGATCACCAGTCCATCAGAGGGAGGATCACCAGTCCATCACAAGGAGGATCACCTCCATCACAGGGCTGATCACCAGTCCATCAAAGGGAGGATCACCAGTCCATCACATGGCTGATAACCAGTCCATCAAAGGGGCTATAACCAGTCCATCAAAGGGATGATCACCAGTACATCAAAGGGAGGATCAACCGTCCATCACAGGGCTGATAACCAGCCCATCAAAGGGAGGATCACCAGTCCGTCAAAGGGAGGATCACCAGTCCATCACAGTGCTGATCACCAGTCCATCACAGGGAGGATCACCAGTCCATCACAGGGAGGATCACCAATCCAGCACAGGGAGGATCACCAGTCCATCACAGGGCTGATCACCAGTCCATCAGAGGGAGGATCACCAGTCCATAACAAGGAGGATCACCAATCCAGCACAGGGAGGATCACCAGTCCATCACAGGGCTGATCACCAGTCCATCAGAGGGAGGATCACCAGTCCATAACAAGGAGGATCACCAGTCCATCACAGGGCTGATCACCAGTCCATCAAAGGGAGGATCACCAGTCCATCACATGGCTGATAACCAGTCCATCAAAGGGGCTATAACCAGTCCATCAAAGGGATGATCACCAGTCCATCAAAGGGAGGATCAC
Source organism: Pleuronectes platessa (assembly GCF_947347685.1). NCBI lineage: Eukaryota > Metazoa > Chordata > Actinopteri > Pleuronectiformes > Pleuronectidae > Pleuronectes > Pleuronectes platessa. The sequence continues at coordinate 16,964,417 of NC_070649.1, read as the reverse complement.
CAGTCCATCACAGGGAGGATCACCAGTCCATCATAGGGCTGATAACCGGTCCATCAGAGGGAGGATCACCAGTCCATCACAGGGAGGATCACCAGTCCATCATAGGGCTGATAACCGGTCCATCAGAGGGAGGATCACCAGTCCATCACAGGGAGGATCAACAGTCCATCACAGAGAGGATCACCTGTCCATCAAAGGGAGGATCACCAGTCCATCACAGAGAGGATCACCTGTCCATCATAGGGCTGATCACCATTCCATCAGAGGGAGGATCACCAGTCCATCACAGGGAGGATCACCAGTCCATCACAGGGAGGATCACCAATCCATCACAGGGAGGATCACCAGTCCATCACAGGGCTGATCACCAGTCCATCAGAGGGAGGATCACCAATCCATCACAGGGAGGATCACCAGTCCATGACAGGGCTCATCACCAGTCCATCACAGGTCTGATCACCAGTCCAACATAGGGCTGATCACCAGTCCATCACAGGGCTCATCACCAGTCCATCACAGGTCTGATCACCAGTCCAACACAGGGAGGATCACCAGTCCATCACAAGGAGGATCACCAGTCCAATACAGGAAGGATCACCAGTCCATCACAGGGCTGATCACCAGTCCATCACAGGGAGGATCACTAGTCCATCACAGGGCTGATCACCAGTCCATCAAAGGGAGGATCACCAGTCCATCACAGGGCTGAAAACCAGTCCATAAAAGGGAGGATCACCAATCCATCACATGGCTGATAACCAGTCCATCGAAGGGGTTATAACCAGTCCATCAAAGGGATGATCACCAGTCCATCAAAGGGAGGATCACCAGTCCATCACAGAGAGGATCACCAGTCCATCATAGGGCTGATCACCAGTCCATCAGAGGGAGGATCACCAGTCCATCACAGGGAGGATCACCAGTCCATCACAGTGCTGATCACCAGTCCATCACAGGGAGGATCACCAGTCCATCACAGGGAGGATCACGAATCCAGCACAGGGAGGATCACCAGTCCATCACAGGGCTGATCACCAGTCCATCAGAGGGAGGATCACCAGTCCATAACAAGGAGGATCATCAGTCCATCACAGGGCTGATCACCAGTCCATCAAAGGGAGGATCACCAGTCCATCACATGGCTGATAACCAGTCCATCAAAGGGGCTATAACCAGTCCATCAAAGAGAGGATCACCAGTCCATCAAAGGGAGGATCACCAGTCCATCACAGGGCTGATAACCAGCCCATCAAAGGGAGGATCACCAGTCCAACACAGGGCTCATCACCGGTCCAACACAGGGCTGATCACCAGTCCAACACAGAGAGGATCACCAGTCTAACACAGGGCTGATCACCAGTCCATCACCGGGAGGATCACCAGTCCATCGATGGGCTGATCACCAGTCCATCACAGGTCTGATCACCAGTCCATAACAGGGCTGATCACCAGTCCATCACAGGGAGGATCACCAGTCCATCACAGGGAGGATCACCAATCCATCACAGGGAGGATCACCAGTCCATCACAGGGCTGATCACCAGTCCATCAGAAGGAGGATCACCAATCCATCACAGGGAGGATCACCAGTCCATGAAAGGGCTCATCACCAGTCCATCACAGGTCTGATCACCAGTCCAACATAGGGCTGATCACCAGTCCATCACAGGGCTCATCACCAGTCCATCACAGGTCTGATCACCAGTCCAACACAGGGAGGATCACCAGTCCATCACAGGGAGGATCACCAGTCCAATACAGGAAGGATCACCAGTCCATCACAGGGCTGATCACCAGTCCATCACAGGGAGGATCACTAGTCCATCACAGGGAGGATCACCAATCTAGCACAGGGAGGATCACCAGTCCATCACAGGGCTGATAACCAGCCCATCAAAGGGAGGATCACCAGTGCAACACAGGGCTCATCACCGGTCCAACACAGTAATGATCACCAGTCCAACACAGGGAGGATCACCAGTCTAACACAGGGCTGATCACCAGTCCATCACCGGGAGGATCAACAGTCCATCACCGGGCTGATCACCAGTCCATCACAGGGAGGATCACCAGTCCATCAGAGGAAGGATCACCAGTCCATCACAGGGAGGATCACCAGTCCATCACAGGGCTGATCACCAGTCCATCACAGGGAGGATCACCAGTCCATCACAGGGAGGATCACCAATCCAGCACAGGGAGGATCACCAGTCCAACACAGGGCTGATCACCAGTCCATCACAGTGCTCATCACCAGTCCATCACAGAAAGGATCACCAGTCCATCACAGGTCTGATCACCAGTCCAACACAGGGAGGATCACCAGTCCATCACAGGGAGGATCACCAGTCCAATACAGGAAGGATCACCAGTCCATCACAGGGCTGATCACCAGTCCATCACAGGGAGGATCACTAGTCCATCACAGGGCTGATCACCAGTCCATCAAAGGGAGGATCACCAGTCCATCACAGGGCTGATCACCAGTCCATCAGAGGGAGGATCCCCAGTCCATCAAAAGGAGGATCACCAGTCCATCACAGGGCTGAAAACCAGTCCATAAAAGGGAGGATCACCAATCCATCACATGGCTGATAACCAGTCCCTCGAAGGGGTTATAACCAGTCCATCAAAGGGATGATCACCAGTCCATCAAAGGGAGGATCACCAGTCCATCACAGAGAGGATCACCAGTCCATCATAGGGCTGATCACCAGTCCATCAGAGGGAGGATCACCAGTCCATCACAGGGAGGATCACCAGTCCATCACAGGGAGGATCACCAGTCCATCACAGGGAGAATCACCAGTCCATCACAGGGCTGGTAACCAGCCCATCAAAGGGAGGATCACCAGTCCATCAAAGGGAGGATAACCAGTCCAACACAGGGCTCATCACCGGTCCAACACAGAGCTGATCACCAGTCCATCACCGGGAGGATCACCAGTCCATCACAGCGCTGATCACCAGTCCAACACAGGGCTGATCACCAGTCCATCACAGGGCTCATCACCAGTCCATCACAGGAAGGATAACCAGTCCATCACAGGGAGGATCACCAGTCCATCAGAGGGAGGATCACCAGTCCATCACAGGGAGGATCAACAGTCCATCACAGGGAGGATCACCAATCCATCACAGGGAGGATCACCAGTCCATCACAAGGAGGATCACCAGTCCATCACAGGGCTGATCACCAGTCCATCAAAGGAAGGATCACCAATCCATCACAGGGAGGATCACCAGTCCATCACAGGGCTGATCACCAGTCCATCAGAGGGAGGATCATCAGTCCATCACAGGGAGGATCACCAGTCCATCGAGGGCTGATCACCAGTCCATCAAAGGGAGGATCACCAGTCCATCACATGGCTGATAACCAGTCCATCACAGGGGCTATAACCAGTCCATCAAAGGGAGGATCACCAGTCCATCAAAGGGAGGATCACCAGTCCATCACAGGGCTGGTAACCAGCCCATCAAAGGGAGGATCACCAGTCCATCAAAGGGAGGATCACCAGTCCAACACAGGGCTCATCACCGGTCCAACACAGGGCTGATCACCTGTCCAACACAGGGAGGATCACCAGTCCAACACAGGGCTGATCACCAGTCCATCACAGGGCTCATCACCAGTCCATCACAGGAAGGATCACCAGTCCATCACAGGGAGGATCACCCGTCCATCACAGTGAGGATCACCAATCCATCACAGGGACGATCACCAGTCCATCACAGGGAGGATCACCAGTCCAACACAGGGCTGATCACCAGTCCATCACAGGGCTCATCACCAGTCCATCAAAGAAAGGATCACCAGTCCATCACAGGGAGGATCACCAGTCCATCAGAGGGAGGATCACCAGTCCATCACAGGGAGGATCAACAGTCCATCACAGGGAGGATCACCAATCCATCACAGGGAGGATCACCAGTCCATCACATGGCTGATAACCAGTCCATCACAGGGGCTATAACCAGTCCATCAAAGGGAGGATCACCAGTCCATCACATGGCTGATAACCAGTCCATCACAGGGGCTATAACCAGTCCATCAAAGGGAGGATCACCAGTCCATCAAAGGGAGGATCACCAGTCCATCACAGCGCTGGTAACCAGCCCATCAAAGGGAGGATCACCAGTCCATCAAAGGGAGGATCACCAGTCCAACACAGGGCTCATCACCGGTCCAACACAGGGCTGATCACCAGTCCAACACAGGGAGGATCACCAGTCCATCACATGGCTGATCACCAGTCCATCACAGTGCTCATCAGCAGTCCATCACAGAAAGGATCACCAGTCCATCACAGGGAGGATCACCAGTCCATCAGAGGGAGGATCACCAGTCCATCACAGGGAGGATCAACAGTCCATCACAGGGAGGATCACCAATCCATCACAGGGAGGATCACCAGTCCATCACATGGCTGATAACCAGTCCATCACAGGGGCTATAACCAGTCCATCACAGGGACGATCACCAGTCCATCACAGGGAGGATCACCAGTCCAACACAGGGCTGATCACCAGTCCATCACAGGGCTCATCACCAGTCCATCACAGAAAGGATAACCAGTACATCACAGGGAGGATCACCAGTCCATCAGAGGGAGGATCACCAGTCCATCACAGGGAGGATCAACAGTCCATCACAGGGAGGATCACCAATCCATCACAGGGAGGATCACCAGTCCATCACATGGCTGATAACCAGTCCATCACAGGGGCTATAACCAGTCCATCAAAGGGAGGATCACCAGTCCATCAAAGGGAGGATCACCAGTCCATCACAGCGCTGGTAACCAGCCCATCAAAGGGAGGATCACCAGTCCATCAAAGGGAGGACCACCAGTCCAACAAAGGGCTCATCACCGGTCCAACACAGGGCTGATCACCAGTCCATCACATGGCTGATAACCAGTCCATCACAGGGGCTATAACCAGTCCATCAAAGGGAGGATCACCAGTCCATCAAAGGGAGGGTCACCAGTCCATCACCGGGAGGATCACCAGTCCATCGATGGGCTGATCACCAGTCCATCACAGGTCTGATCACCAGTCCATAACAGGGCTGATCACCAGTCCATCACAGGGAGGATCACCAGTCCATCACAGGGAGGATCACCAATCCATCACAGGGAGGATCACCAGTCCATCACAGGGCTGATCACCAGTCCATCAGAGGGAGGATCACCAATCCATCACAGGGAGGATCACCAGTCCATGACAGGGCTCATCACCAGTCCATCACAGGTCTGATCACCAGTCCAACATAGGGCTGATCACCAGTCCATCACAGGGCTCATCACCAGTCCATCACAGGTCTGATCACCAGTCCCACACAGGGAGGATCACCAGTCCATCACAGGGAGGATCACCAGTCCAATACAGGAAGGATCACCAATTCATTACAGGGAGGATCACCAGTCCATCACAGGGCTCATCACCAGTCCATCACAGGGCTCATCACCAGTCCATCACAGGAAGGATCACCAGTCCATCACAGGGAGGATCACCAGTCCATCAGAGGGAGGATCACCAGTCCATCACAGGGAGGATCAACAGTCCATCACAGGGAGGATCACCAATCCATCACAGGGAGGATCACCAGTCCATCACAAGGAGGATCACCAGTCCATCACAGGGCTGATCACCAGTCCATCAGAGGGAGGATCATCAGTCCATCACAGGGAGGATCACCAGTCCATCGAGGGCTGATCACCAGTCCATCAGAGGGAGGATCACCAGTCCATCACAGGGAGGATGACCAGTCCATCACAGGGCTGATCACCAGTCCATCACAGGGAGGATCACCAGTCCATCACAGGGAGGATCACCAATCCATCACAGGGAGGATCACCAGTCCATCACAGGCCTGATCACCAGTCCATCAGAGGGAGGATCACCAGTCCATCACAAGGAGGATCACCTCCATCACAGGGCTGATCACCAGTCCATCAAAGGGAGGATCACCAGTCCAACACAGGGCTGATCACCAGTCCATCACAGGGCTCATCACCAGTCCATCACAGAAAGGATAACCAGTACATCACAGGGAGGATCACCAGTCCATCAGAGGGAGGATCACCAGTCCATCACAGGGAGGATCAACAGTCCATCACAGGGAGGATCACCAATCCATCACAGGGAGGATCACCAGTCCAACACAGGGCTCATCACCGGTCCAACACAGGGCTGATCACCTGTCCAACACAGGGAGGATCACCAGTCCAACACAGGGCTGATCACCAGTCCATCACAGGGCTCATCACCAGTCCATCACAGGAAGGATCACCAGTCCATCACAGGGAGGATCACCCGTCCATCACAGTGAGGATCACCAATCCATCACAGGGACGATCACCAGTCCATCACAGGGAGGATCACCAGTCCAACACAGGGCTGATCACCAGTCCATCACAGGGCTCATCACCAGTCCATCAAAGAAAGGATCACCAGTCCATCACAGGGAGGATCACCAGTCCATCAGAGGGAGGATCACCAGTCCATCACAGGGAGGATCAACAGTCCATCACAGGGAGGATCACCAATCCATCACAGGGAGGATCACCAGTCCATCACATGGCTGATAACCAGTCCATCACAGGGGCTATAACCAGTCCATCAAAGGGAGGATCACCAGTCCATCACATGGCTGATAACCAGTCCATCACAGGGGCTATAACCAGTCCATCAAAGGGAGGATCACCAGTCCATCAAAGGGAGGATCACCAGTCCATCACAGCGCTGGTAACCAGCCCATCAAAGGGAGGATCACCAGTCCATCAAAGGGAGGATCACCAGTCCAACACAGGGCTCATCACCGGTCCAACACAGGGCTGATCACCAGTCCAACACAGGGAGGATCACCAGTCTAACACAGGGCTGATCACCAGTCCATCACAGGGAGGATCACCAGTCCATCACAGGGAGGATCACCAATCCAGCACAGGGAGGATCACCAGTCCATCACAGGGCTGATCACCAGTCCATCACAGGGCTGATCACCAGTCCATCAAATGGAGGATTACCAGTCCATCACATGGCTGATCACCAGTCCATCACAGTGCTCATCAGCAGTCCATCACAGAAAGGATCACCAGTCCATCACAGGGAGGATCACCAGTCCATCAGAGGGAGGATCACCAGTCCATCACAGGGAGGATCAACAGTCCATCACAGGGAGGATCACCAATCCATCACAGGGAGGATCACCAGTCCATCACATGGCTGATAACCAGTCCATCACAGGGGCTATAACCAGTCCATCACAGGGACGATCACCAGTCCATCACAGGGAGGATCACCAGTCCAACACAGGGCTGATCACCAGTCCATCACAGGGCTCATCACCAGTCCATCACAGAAAGGATAACCAGTACATCACAGGGAGGATCACCAGTCCATCAGAGGGAGGATCACCAGTCCATCACAGGGAGGATCAACAGTCCATCACAGGGAGGATCACCAATCCATCACAGGGAGGATCACCAGTCCATCACATGGCTGATAACCAGTCCATCACAGGGGCTATAACCAGTCCATCAAAGGGAGGATCACCAGTCCATCAAAGGGAGGATCACCAGTCCATCACAGCGCTGGTAACCAGCCCATCAAAGGGAGGATCACCAGTCCATCAAAGGGAGGACCACCAGTCCAACAAAGGGCTCATCACCGGTCCAACACAGGGCTGATCACCAGTCCATCACATGGCTGATAACCAGTCCATCACAGGGGCTATAACCAGTCCATCAAAGGGAGGATCACCAGTCCATCAAAGGGAGGGTCACCAGTCCATCACCGGGAGGATCACCAGTCCATCGATGGGCTGATCACCAGTCCATCACAGGTCTGATCACCAGTCCATAACAGGGCTGATCACCAGTCCATCACAGGGAGGATCACCAGTCCATCACAGGGAGGATCACCAATCCATCACAGGGAGGATCACCAGTCCATCACAGGGCTGATCACCAGTCCATCAGAGGGAGGATCACCAATCCATCACAGGGAGGATCACCAGTCCATGACAGGGCTCATCACCAGTCCATCACAGGTCTGATCACCAGTCCAACATAGGGCTGATCACCAGTCCATCACAGGGCTCATCACCAGTCCATCACAGGTCTGATCACCAGTCCCACACAGGGAGGATCACCAGTCCATCACAGGGAGGATCACCAGTCCAATACAGGAAGGATCACCAATTCATTACAGGGAGGATCACCAGTCCATCACAGGGCTCATCACCAGTCCATCACAGGGCTCATCACCAGTCCATCACAGGAAGGATCACCAGTCCATCACAGGGAGGATCACCAGTCCATCAGAGGGAGGATCACCAGTCCATCACAGGGAGGATCAACAGTCCATCACAGGGAGGATCACCAATCCATCACAGGGAGGATCACCAGTCCATCACAAGGAGGATCACCAGTCCATCACAGGGCTGATCACCAGTCCATCAGAGGGAGGATCATCAGTCCATCACAGGGAGGATCACCAGTCCATCGAGGGCTGATCACCAGTCCATCAGAGGGAGGATCACCAGTCCATCACAGGGAGGATGACCAGTCCATCACAGGGCTGATCACCAGTCCATCACAGGGAGGATCACCAGTCCATCACAGGGAGGATCACCAATCCATCACAGGGAGGATCACCAGTCCATCACAGGCCTGATCACCAGTCCATCAGAGGGAGGATCACCAGTCCATCACAAGGAGGATCACCTCCATCACAGGGCTGATCACCAGTCCATCAAAGGGAGGATCACCAGTCCATCACATGGCTGATAACCAGTCCATCAAAGGGACTATAACCAGTCCATCAAAGGGATGATCACCAGTACATCAAAGGGAGGATCAACCGTCCATCACAGGGCTGATAACCAGCCCATCAAAGGGAGGATCACCAGTCCGTCAAAGGGAGGATCACCAGTCCATCACAGGGCTGATCACCAGTCCATCACAGGTCTGTTAACCAGTCCAACACAAGGCTGATCACCAGTCCATCACAGGGCTCATCACCAGTCCATCACAGGAAGGATCACCAATTCATTACAGGGAGGATCACCAGTCCATCACAGGGCTCATCACCAGTCCATCACAGGGCTCATCACCAGTCCATCACAGGAAGGATCACCAGTCCATCACAGGGAGGATCACCAGTCCATCAGAGGGAGGATCACCAGTCCATCACAGGGAGGATCAACAGTCCATCACAGGGAGGATCACCAATCCATCACAGGGAGGATCACCAGTCCATCACAAGGAGGATCACCAGTCCATCACCGGGCTGATCACCAGTCCATCAAAGGGAGGATCACCAATCCATCACAGGGAGGATCACCAGTCCATCACAGGGCTGATCACCAGTCCATCAGAGGGAGGATCATCAGTCCATCACAGGGAGGATCACCAGTCCATCACAGGGCTGATCACCAGTCCATCAAAGGGAGGATCACCAGTCCATCACATGGCTGATAACCAGTCCATCACAGGGGCTATAACCAGTCCATCAAAGGGAGGATCACCAGTCCATCAAAGGGAGGACCACCAGTCCATCACAGGGCTGGTAACCAGCCCATCAAAGGGAGGATCACCAGTCCATCAAAGGGAGGATCACCAGTCCAACACAGGGCTCATCACCGGTCCAACACAGGGCTGATCACCAGTCCAACACAGGGAGGATCACCAGTCCAACACAGGGCTGATCACCAGTCCATCACAGGGCTCATCACCAGTCCATCACAGGAAGGATCACCAGTCCATCACAGGGAGGATCACCCGTCCATCACAGGGAGGATCACCAATCCATCACAGGGAGGATCACCAGTCCATCACAGGGATGATCACCAGTCCATCAGACGGAGGATCACCAGTCCATCACAAGGAGGATTACCAGTCCATCACAGGGCTCATCACCAGTCCATCAAAGGGAGGATCACCAGTCCATCACAGAGAGGATCACCAGTCCATCATAGGGCTGATCACCAGTCCATCAGAGGGAGGATCACCAGTCCATCACAGGGAGGATCACCAGTCCATCACAGGGCTGATCACCAGTCCATCACAGGGAGGATCACCAGTCCATCACAGGGAGGATCACCAATCCATCACAGGGAGGATCACCAGTCCATCACAGGCCTGATCACCAGTCCATCAGAGGGAGGATCACCAGTCCATCACAAGGAGGATCACCTCCATCACAGGGCTGATCACCAGTCCATCAAAGGGAGGATCACCAGTCCATCACATGGCTGATAACCAGTCCATCAAAGGGGCTATAACCAGTCCATCAAAGGGATGATCACCAGTACATCAAAGGGAGGATCAACCGTCCATCACAGGGCTGATAACCAGCCCATCAAAGGGAGGATCACCAGTCCGTCAAAGGGAGGATCACCAGTCCATCACAGTGCTGATCACCAGTCCATCACAGGGAGGATCACCAGTCCATCACAGGGAGGATCACCAATCCAGCACAGGGAGGATCACCAGTCCATCACAGGGCTGATCACCAGTCCATCAGAGGGAGGATCACCAGTCCATAACAAGGAGGATCACCAATCCAGCACAGGGAGGATCACCAGTCCATCACAGGGCTGATCACCAGTCCATCAGAGGGAGGATCACCAGTCCATAACAAGGAGGATCACCAGTCCATCACAGGGCTGATCACCAGTCCATCAAAGGGAGGATCACCAGTCCATCACATGGCTGATAACCAGTCCATCAAAGGGGCTATAACCAGTCCATCAAAGGGATGATCACCAGTCCATCAAAGGGAGGATCACCAGTCCATCACAGGGAGGATCACCAGTCCATCATAGGGCTGATAACCGGTCCATCAGAGGGAGGATCACCAGTCCATCACAGGGAGGATCACCAGTCCATCATAGGGCTGATAACCGGTCCATCAGAGGGAGGATCACCAGTCCATCACAGGGAGGATCAACAGTCCATCACAGGGCTGATCACCGGTCCATCACAGGGAGGATCACCAGTCCATCACAGGGAGGATCACCAATCCATCACAGGGAGGATCACCAGTCCATCACAGGGCTGATCACCAGTCCATCAGAGGGAGGATCACCAGTCCATCACAAGGAGGATCACCAGTCCATCAAAGGGAGGATCACCAGTCCATCACATGGCTGATAACCAGTCCATCAAAGGGGCTATAACCAGTCCATCAAAGGGAGGATCACCAGTCCATCAAAGGGAGGATCACCAGTCCATCACAGGGCTGATAACCAGCACATCAAAGGGAGGATCACCAGTCCATCAAAGGGAGGATCACCAGTCCAACACAGGGCTCATCACCGGTCCAACACAGGGCTGATCACCAGTCCAACACAGAGAGGATCACCAGTCTAACACAGGGCTGATCACCAGTCCATCACCGGGAGGATCACCAGTCCATCGATGGGCTGATCACCAGTCCATCAACGGGAGGATCACCAGTCCATCACAGGGGCTATAACCAGTCCATCAAAGGGAGGATCACCAGTCCATCAAAGGGAGGACCACCAGTCCATCACAGGGCTGGTAACCAGCCCATCAAAGGGAGGATCACCAGTCCATCAAAGGGAGGATCACCAGTCCAACACAGGGCTCATCACCGGTCCAACACAGGGCTGATCACCAGTCCAACACAGGGAGGATCACCAGTCCAACACAGGGCTGATCACCAGTCCATCACAGGGCTCATCACCAGTCCATCACAGGAAGGATCACCAGTCCATCACAGGGAGGATCACCCGTCCATCACAGGGAGGATCACCAATCCATCACAGGGAGGATCACCAGTCCATCACAGGGATGATCACCAGTCCATCAGACGGAGGATCACCAGTCCATCACAAGGAGGATTACCAGTCCATCACAGGGCTCATCACCAGTCCATCAAAGGGAGGATCACCAGTCCATCACAGAGAGGATCACCAGTCCATCATAGGGCTGATCACCAGTCCATCAGAGGGAGGATCACCAGTCCATCACAGGGAGGATCACCAGTCCATCACAGGGCTGATCACCAGTCCATCACAGGGAGGATCACCAGTCCATCACAGGGAGGATCACCAATCCATCACAGGGAGGATCACCAGTCCATCACAGGCCTGATCACCAGTCCATCAGAGGGAGGATCACCAGTCCATCACAAGGAGGATCACCTCCATCACAGGGCTGATCACCAGTCCATCAAAGGGAGGATCACCAGTCCATCACATGGCTGATAACCAGTCCATCAAAGGGGCTATAACCAGTCCATCAAAGGGATGATCACCAGTACATCAAAGGGAGGATCAACCGTCCATCACAGGGCTGATAACCAGCCCATCAAAGGGAGGATCACCAGTCCGTCAAAGGGAGGATCACCAGTCCATCACAGTGCTGATCACCAGTCCATCACAGGGAGGATCACCAGTCCATCACAGGGAGGATCACCAATCCAGCACAGGGAGGATCACCAGTCCATCACAGGGCTGATCACCAGTCCATCAGAGGGAGGATCACCAGTCCATAACAAGGAGGATCACCAATCCAGCACAGGGAGGATCACCAGTCCATCACAGGGCTGATCACCAGTCCATCAGAGGGAGGATCACCAGTCCATAACAAGGAGGATCACCAGTCCATCACAGGGCTGATCACCAGTCCATCAAAGGGAGGATCACCAGTCCATCACATGGCTGATAACCAGTCCATCAAAGGGGCTATAACCAGTCCATCAAAGGGATGATCACCAGTCCATCAAAGGGAGGATCACCAGTCCATCACAGGGAGGATCACCAGTCCATCATAGGGCTGATAACCGGTCCATCAGAGGGAGGATCACCAGTCCATCACAGGGAGGATCACCAGTCCATCATAGGGCTGATAACCGGTCCATCAGAGGGAGGATCACCAGTCCATCACAGGGAGGATCAACAGTCCATCACAGGGCTGATCACCAGTCCATCACAGGGAGGATCACCAGTCCATCACAGGGAGGATCACCAATCCATCACAGGGAGGATCACCAGTCCATCACAGGGCTGATCACCAGTCCATCAGAGGGAGGATCACCAGTCCATCACAAGGAGGATCACCAGTCCATCAAAGGGAGGATCACCAGTCCATCACATGGCTGATAACCAGTCCATCAAAGGGGCTATAACCAGTCCATCAAAGGGAGGATCACCAGTCCATCAAAGGGAGGATCACCAGTCCATCACAGGGCTGATAACCAGCACATCAAAGGGAGGATCACCAGTCCATCAAAGGGAGGATCACCAGTCCAACACAGGGCTCATCACCGGTCCAACACAGGGCTGATCACCAGTCCAACACAGAGAGGATCACCAGTCTAACACAGGGCTGATCACCAGTCCATCACCGGGAGGATCACCAGTCCATCGATGGGCTGATCACCAGTCCATCAATGGGAGGATCACCAGTCCATCACAGGGGCTATAACCAGTCCATCAAAGGGAGGATCACCAGTCCATCAAAGGGAGGATCACCAGTCCATCACAGGGCTGGTAACCAGCCCATCAAAGGGAGGATCACCAGTCCATCAGAGGGAGGATCACCAGTCCATCACAGGGAGGATCACCAGTCCATCACAGGGCTGATCACCAGTCCATCACAGGGAGGATCACCAGTCCATCACAGGGAGGATCACCAATCCATCACAGGGAGGATCACCAGTCCATCACAGGCCTGATCACCAGTCCATCAGAGGGAGGATCACCAGTCCATCACAAGGAGGATCACCTCCATCACAGGGCTGATCACCAGTCCATCAAAGGGAGGATCACCAGTCCATCACATGGCTGATAACCAGATCATCAAAGGGGCTATAACCAGTCCATCAAAGGGATGATCACCAGTACATCAAAGGGAGGATCACCCGTCCATCACAGGGCTGATAACCAGCCCATCAAAGGGAGGATCACCAGTCCGTCAAAGGGAGGATCACCAGTCCATCACAGGGCTGATCACCAGTCCATCACAGGTCTGTTAACCAGTCCACCACAGGGCTCATCACCAGTCCATCACAGGAAGGATCACCATTTCATTACAGGGAGGATCACCAGTCCATCACAGGGCTCATCACCAGTCCATCACAGGTCTGATCACCAGTCCAACACAGGGCTGATCACCAGTCCATCACAGGGCTCATCACCAGTCCATCACAGGTCTGATCACCAGTCCAACACAGGTCTGATCACCAGTCCAATACAGGAAGGATCACCAGTCCATCACAGGGCTGATCACCAGTCCATCAGAGGGAGGATCACCAGTCCATCACAGGGCTGATCACCAGTCCATCACAGGGAGGATCACCAGTCCATCACAGGGCTGATCACCATTCCATCAAAGGGAGGATCACCAGTCCATCAGAGGGAGGATCACCAGTCCATCACAGGGAGGATCACCAGTCCATCACAGGGCTGATCACCAGTCCATCACAGTGAGGATCACCAGTCCATCACAGGGAGGATCACCAATCCAGCACAGGGAGGATCACCAGTCCATCACAGGGCTGATCACCAGTCCATCAAAGGGAGGATCACCAGTCCATCACAGGGCTGATCACCAGTCCATCAGAGGGAGGATCCCCAGTCCATCAAAAGGAGGATCACCAGTCCATCACAGGGCTGAAAACCAGTTCATAAAAGGGAGGATCACCAATCCATCACATGGCTGATAACCAGTCCATCGAAGGGGTTATAACCAGTCCATCAAAGGGATGATCACCAGTCCATCAAAGGGAGGATCACCAGTCCATCACAGAGAGGATCACCAGTCCATCATAGGGCTGATCACCATTCCATCAGAGGGAGGATCACCAGTCCATCACAGGGAGGATCACCAGTCCATCACAGGGAGAATCACCAGTCCATCACAGGGCTGGTAACCAGCCCATCAAAGGGAGGATCACCAGTCCATCAAAGGGAGGATAACCAGTCCAACACAGGGCTCATCACCGGTCCAACACAGAGCTGATCACCAGTCCATCACCGGGAGGATCACCAGTCCATCACAGGGCTGATCACCAGTCCAACACAGTTCTGATCACCAGTCCATCACAGGGCTCATCACCAGTCCATCACAGGAAGGATCACCAGTCCATCACAGGGAGGATCACCAGTCCATCAGAGGGAGGATCACCAGTCCATCACAGGGAGGATCACCAGTCCATCACAGGGAGGATCACCAGTCCATCACAGGCCTGATCACCAGTCCATCAGAGGGAGGATCACCAGTCCATCACAAGGAGGATCACCTCCATCACAGGGCTGATCACCAGTCCATCAAAGGGAGGATCACCAGTCCATCACATGGCTGATAACCAGTCCATCAAAGGGGCTATAACCAGTCCATCAAAGGGATGATCACCAGTACATCAAAGGGAGGATCAACCGTCCATCACAGGGCTGATAACCAGCCCATCAAAGGGAGGATCACCAGTCCGTCAAAGGGAGGATCACCAGTCCATCACAGTGCTGATCACCAGTCCATCACAGGGAGGATCACCAGTCCATCACAGGGAGGATCACCAATCCAGCACAGGGAGGATCACCAGTCCATCACAGGGCTGATCACCAGTCCATCAGAGGGAGGATCACCAGTCCATAACAAGGAGGATCACCAATCCAGCACAGGGAGGATCACCAGTCCATCACAGGGCTGATCACCAGTCCATCAGAGGGAGGATCACCAGTCCATAACAAGGAGGATCACCAGTCCATCACAGGGCTGATCACCAGTCCATCAAAGGGAGGATCACCAGTCCATCACATGGCTGATAACCAGTCCATCAAAGGGGCTATAACCAGTCCATCAAAGGGATGATCACCAGTCCATCAAAGGGAGGATCACCAGTCCATCACAGGGAGGATCACCAGTCCATCATAGGGCTGATAACCGGTCCATCAGAGGGAGGATCACCAGTCCATCACAGGGAGGATCACCAGTCCATCATAGGGCTGATAACCGGTCCATCAGAGGGAGGATCACCAGTCCATCACAGGGAGGATCAACAGTCCATCACAGGGCTGATCACCGGTCCATCACAGGGAGGATCACCAGTCCATCACAGGGAGGATCACCAATCCATCACAGGGAGGATCACCAGTCCATCACAGGGCTGATCACCAGTCCATCAGAGGGAGGATCACCAGTCCATCACAAGGAGGATCACCAGTCCATCAAAGGGAGGATCACCAGTCCATCACATGGCTGATAACCAGTCCATCAAAGGGGCTATAACCAGTCCATCAAAGGGAGGATCACCAGTCCATCAAAGGGAGGATCACCAGTCCATCACAGGGCTGATAACCAGCACATCAAAGGGAGGATCACCAGTCCATCAAAGGGAGGATCACCAGTCCAACACAGGGCTCATCACCGGTCCAACACAGGGCTGATCACCAGTCCAACACAGAGAGGATCACCAGTCTAACACAGGGCTGATCACCAGTCCATCACCGGGAGGATCACCAGTCCATCGATGGGCTGATCACCAGTCCATCAACGGGAGGATCACCAGTCCATCACAGGGGCTATAACCAGTCCATCAAAGGGAGGATCACCAGTCCATCAAAGGGAGGACCACCAGTCCATCACAGGGCTGGTAACCAGCCCATCAAAGGGAGGATCACCAGTCCATCAAAGGGAGGATCACCAGTCCAACACAGGGCTCATCACCGGTCCAACACAGGGCTGATCACCAGTCCAACACAGGGAGGATCACCAGTCCAACACAGGGCTGATCACCAGTCCATCACAGGGCTCATCACCAGTCCATCACAGGAAGGATCACCAGTCCATCACAGGGAGGATCACCCGTCCATCACAGGGAGGATCACCAATCCATCACAGGGAGGATCACCAGTCCATCACAGGGATGATCACCAGTCCATCAGACGGAGGATCACCAGTCCATCACAAGGAGGATTACCAGTCCATCACAGGGCTCATCACCAGTCCATCAAAGGGAGGATCACCAGTCCATCACAGAGAGGATCACCAGTCCATCATAGGGCTGATCACCAGTCCATCAGAGGGAGGATCACCAGTCCATCACAGGGAGGATCACCAGTCCATCACAGGGCTGATCACCAGTCCATCACAGGGAGGATCACCAGTCCATCACAGGGAGGATCACCAATCCATCACAGGGAGGATCACCAGTCCATCACAGGCCTGATCACCAGTCCATCAGAGGGAGGATCACCAGTCCATCACAAGGAGGATCACCTCCATCACAGGGCTGATCACCAGTCCATCAAAGGGAGGATCACCAGTCCATCACATGGCTGATAACCAGTCCATCAAAGGGGCTATAACCAGTCCATCAAAGGGATGATCACCAGTACATCAAAGGGAGGATCAACCGTCCATCACAGGGCTGATAACCAGCCCATCAAAGGGAGGATCACCAGTCCGTCAAAGGGAGGATCACCAGTCCATCACAGTGCTGATCACCAGTCCATCACAGGGAGGATCACCAGTCCATCACAGGGAGGATCACCAATCCAGCACAGGGAGGATCACCAGTCCATCACAGGGCTGATCACCAGTCCATCAGAGGGAGGATCACCAGTCCATAACAAGGAGGATCACCAATCCAGCACAGGGAGGATCACCAGTCCATCACAGGGCTGATCACCAGTCCATCAGAGGGAGGATCACCAGTCCATAACAAGGAGGATCACCAGTCCATCACAGGGCTGATCACCAGTCCATCAAAGGGAGGATCACCAGTCCATCACATGGCTGATAACCAGTCCATCAAAGGGGCTATAACCAGTCCATCAAAGGGATGATCACCAGTCCATCAAAGGGAGGATCACCAGTCCATCACAGGGAGGATCACCAGTCCATCATAGGGCTGATAACCGGTCCATCAGAGGGAGGATCACCAGTCCATCACAGGGAGGATCACCAGTCCATCATAGGGCTGATAACCGGTCCATCAGAGGGAGGATCACCAGTCCATCACAGGGAGGATCAACAGTCCATCACAGGGCTGATCACCAGTCCATCACAGGGAGGATCACCAGTCCATCACAGGGAGGATCACCAATCCATCACAGGGAGGATCACCAGTCCATCACAGGGCTGATCACCAGTCCATCAGAGGGAGGATCACCAGTCCATCACAAGGAGGATCACCAGTCCATCAAAGGGAGGATCACCAGTCCATCACATGGCTGATAACCAGTCCATCAAAGGGGCTATAACCAGTCCATCAAAGGGAGGATCACCAGTCCATCAAAGGGAGGATCACCAGTCCATCACAGGGCTGATAACCAGCACATCAAAGGGAGGATCACCAGTCCATCAAAGGGAGGATCACCAGTCCAACACAGGGCTCATCACCGGTCCAACACAGGGCTGATCACCAGTCCAACACAGAGAGGATCACCAGTCTAACACAGGGCTGATCACCAGTCCATCACCGGGAGGATCACCAGTCCATCGATGGGCTGATCACCAGTCCATCAATGGGAGGATCACCAGTCCATCACAGGGGCTATAACCAGTCCATCAAAGGGAGGATCACCAGTCCATCAAAGGGAGGATCACCAGTCCATCACAGGGCTGGTAACCAGCCCATCAAAGGGAGGATCACCAGTCCATCAGAGGGAGGATCACCAGTCCATCACAGGGAGGATCACCAGTCCATCACAGGGCTGATCACCAGTCCATCACAGGGAGGATCACCAGTCCATCACAGGGAGGATCACCAATCCATCACAGGGAGGATCACCAGTCCATCACAGGCCTGATCACCAGTCCATCAGAGGGAGGATCACCAGTCCATCACAAGGAGGATCACCTCCATCACAGGGCTGATCACCAGTCCATCAAAGGGAGGATCACCAGTCCATCACATGGCTGATAACCAGATCATCAAAGGGGCTATAACCAGTCCATCAAAGGGATGATCACCAGTACATCAAAGGGAGGATCACCCGTCCATCACAGGGCTGATAACCAGCCCATCAAAGGGAGGATCACCAGTCCGTCAAAGGGAGGATCACCAGTCCATCACAGGGCTGATCACCAGTCCATCACAGGTCTGTTAACCAGTCCACCACAGGGCTCATCACCAGTCCATCACAGGAAGGATCACCATTTCATTACAGGGAGGATCACCAGTCCATCACAGGGCTCATCACCAGTCCATCACAGGTCTGATCACCAGTCCAACACAGGGCTGATCACCAGTCCATCACAGGGCTCATCACCAGTCCATCACAGGTCTGATCACCAGTCCAACACAGGTCTGATCACCAGTCCAATACAGGAAGGATCACCAGTCCATCACAGGGCTGATCACCAGTCCATCAGAGGGAGGATCACCAGTCCATCACAGGGCTGATCACCAGTCCATCACAGGGAGGATCACCAGTCCATCACAGGGCTGATCACCATTCCATCAAAGGGAGGATCACCAGTCCATCAGAGGGAGGATCACCAGTCCATCACAGGGAGGATCACCAGTCCATCACAGGGCTGATCACCAGTCCATCACAGTGAGGATCACCAGTCCATCACAGGGAGGATCACCAATCCAGCACAGGGAGGATCACCAGTCCATCACAGGGCTGATCACCAGTCCATCAAAGGGAGGATCACCAGTCCATCACAGGGCTGATCACCAGTCCATCAGAGGGAGGATCCCCAGTCCATCAAAAGGAGGATCACCAGTCCATCACAGGGCTGAAAACCAGTTCATAAAAGGGAGGATCACCAATCCATCACATGGCTGATAACCAGTCCATCGAAGGGGTTATAACCAGTCCATCAAAGGGATGATCACCAGTCCATCAAAGGGAGGATCACCAGTCCATCACAGAGAGGATCACCAGTCCATCATAGGGCTGATCACCATTCCATCAGAGGGAGGATCACCAGTCCATCACAGGGAGGATCACCAGTCCATCACAGGGAGAATCACCAGTCCATCACAGGGCTGGTAACCAGCCCATCAAAGGGAGGATCACCAGTCCATCAAAGGGAGGATAACCAGTCCAACACAGGGCTCATCACCGGTCCAACACAGAGCTGATCACCAGTCCATCACCGGGAGGATCACCAGTCCATCACAGGGCTGATCACCAGTCCAACACAGTTCTGATCACCAGTCCATCACAGGGCTCATCACCAGTCCATCACAGGAAGGATCACCAGTCCATCACAGGGAGGATCACCAGTCCATCAGAGGGAGGATCACCAGTCCATCACAGGGAGGATCACCAGTCCATCACAGGGCTCATCACCAGTCCATCACAGGAAGGATCACCAGTCCATCACAGGGAGGATCACCCGTCCATCACAGGGAGGACCACCAATCCATCACAGGGAGGATCACCAGTCCATCACAGGGCTGATCACCAGTCCATCAGAGGGAGGATCACCAGTCCATCACAAGGAGGATTACCAGTCCATCACAGGGCTCATCACCAGTCCATCAAATGGAGGATCACCAGTCCATCACAGAGAGGATCACCAGTCCATCATAGGGCTGATCACCAGTCCATCAGAGGGAGGATCACCAGTCCATCACAGGGAGGATCACCAGTCCATCACAGGGCTGATCACCAGTCCATCACAGGGAGGATCACCAGTCCATCACAGGGAGGATCACCAATCCATCACAGGGAGGATCACCAGTCCATCACAGGCCTGATCACCAGTCCATCAGAGGGAGGATCACCAGTCCATCACAAGGAGGATCACCTCCATCACAGGGCTGATCACCAGTCCATCAAAGGGAGGATCACCAGTCCATCACATGGCTGATAACCAGTCCATCAAAGGGGCTATAACCAGTCCATCAAAGGGATGATCACCAGTACATCAAAGGGAGGATCAACCGTCCATCACAGGGCTGATAACCAGCCCATCAAAGGGAGGATCACCAGTCCGTCAAAGGGAGGATCACCAGTCCATCACAGTGCTGATCACCAGTCCATCACAGGGAGGATCACCAGTCCATCACAGGGAGGATCACCAATCCAGCACAGGGAGGATCACCAGTCCATCACAGGGCTGATCACCAGTCCATCAGAGGGAGGATCACCAGTCCATAACAAGGAGGATCACCAATCCAGCACAGGGAGGATCACCAGTCCATCACAGGGCTGATCACCAGTCCATCAGAGGGAGGATCACCAGTCCATAACAAGGAGGATCACCAGTCCATCACAGGGCTGATCACCAGTCCATCAAAGGGAGGATCACCAGTCCATCACATGGCTGATAACCAGTCCATCAAAGGGGCTATAACCAGTCCATCAAAGGGATGATCACCAGTCCATCAAAGGGAGGATCACCAGTCCATCACAGGGAGGATCACCAGTCCATCATAGGGCTGATAACCGGTCCATCAGAGGGAGGATCACCAGTCCATCACAGGGAGGATCACCAGTCCATCATAGGGCTGATAACCGGTCCATCAGAGGGAGGATCACCAGTCCATCACAGGGAGGATCAACAGTCCATCACAGGGCTGATCACCAGTCCATCACAGGGAGGATCACCAGTCCATCACAGGGAGGATCACCAATCCATCACAGGGAGGATCACCAGTCCATCACAGGGCTGATCACCAGTCCATCAGAGGGAGGATCACCAGTCCATCACAAGGAGGATCACCAGTCCATCACAGGGCTGATCACCAGTCCATCAAAGGGAGGATCACCAGTCCATCACATGGCTGATAACCAGTCCATCAAAGGGGCTATAACCAGTCCATCAAAGGGAGGATCACCAGTCCATCAAAGGGAGGATCACCAGTCCATCAGAGGGAGGATCACCAGTCCATCACAGGGAGGATCACCAGTCCATCACAGGGCTGATCACCAGTCCATCACAGGGAGGATCACCAGTCCATCACAGGGAGGATCACCAATCCATCACAGGGAGGATCACCAGTCCATCACAGGCCTGATCACCAGTCCATCAGAGGGAGGATCACCAGTCCATCACAAGGAGGATCACCTCCATCACAGGGCTGATCACCAGTCCATCAAAGGGAGGATCACCAGTCCATCACATGGCTGATAACCAGTCCATCAAAGGGGCTATAACCAGTCCATCAAAGGGATGATCACCAGTACATCAAAGGGAGGATCAACCGTCCATCACAGGGCTGATAACCAGCCCATCAAAGGGAGGATCACCAGTCCGTCAAAGGGAGGATCACCAGTCCATCACAGTGCTGATCACCAGTCCATCACAGGGAGGATCACCAGTCCATCACAGGGAGGATCACCAATCCAGCACAGGGAGGATCACCAGTCCATCACAGGGCTGATCACCAGTCCATCAGAGGGAGGATCACCAGTCCATAACAAGGAGGATCACCAATCCAGCACAGGGAGGATCACCAGTCCATCACAGGGCTGATCACCAGTCCATCAGAGGGAGGATCACCAGTCCATAACAAGGAGGATCACCAGTCCATCACAGGGCTGATCACCAGTCCATCAAAGGGAGGATCACCAGTCCATCACATGGCTGATAACCAGTCCATCAAAGGGGCTATAACCAGTCCATCAAAGGGATGATCACCAGTCCATCAAAGGGAGGATCACCAGTCCATCACAGGGAGGATCACCAGTCCATCATAGGGCTGATAACCGGTCCATCAGAGGGAGGATCACCAGTCCATCACAGGGAGGATCACCAGTCCATCATAGGGCTGATAACCGGTCCATCAGAGGGAGGATCACCAGTCCATCACAGGGAGGATCAACAGTCCATCACAGAGAGGATCACCTGTCCATCAAAGGGAGGATCACCAGTCCATCACAGAGAGGATCACCTGTCCATCATAGGGCTGATCACCATTCCATCAGAGGGAGGATCACCAGTCCATCACAGGGAGGATCACCAGTCCATCACAGGGAGGATCACCAATCCATCACAGGGAGGATCACCAGTCCATCACAGGGCTGATCACCAGTCCATCAGAGGGAGGATCACCAATCCATCACAGGGAGGATCACCAGTCCATGACAGGGCTCATCACCAGTCCATCACAGGTCTGATCACCAGTCCAACATAGGGCTGATCACCAGTCCATCACAGGGCTCATCACCAGTCCATCACAGGTCTGATCACCAGTCCAACACAGGGAGGATCACCAGTCCATCACAAGGAGGATCACCAGTCCAATACAGGAAGGATCACCAGTCCATCACAGGGCTGATCACCAGTCCATCACAGGGAGGATCACTAGTCCATCACAGGGCTGATCACCAGTCCATCAAAGGGAGGATCACCAGTCCATCACAGGGCTGAAAACCAGTCCATAAAAGGGAGGATCACCAATCCATCACATGGCTGATAACCAGTCCATCGAAGGGGTTATAACCAGTCCATCAAAGGGATGATCACCAGTCCATCAAAGGGAGGATCACCAGTCCATCACAGAGAGGATCACCAGTCCATCATAGGGCTGATCACCAGTCCATCAGAGGGAGGATCACCAGTCCATCACAGGGAGGATCACCAGTCCATCACAGTGCTGATCACCAGTCCATCACAGGGAGGATCACCAGTCCATCACAGGGAGGATCACGAATCCAGCACAGGGAGGATCACCAGTCCATCACAGGGCTGATCACCAGTCCATCAGAGGGAGGATCACCAGTCCATAACAAGGAGGATCATCAGTCCATCACAGGGCTGATCACCAGTCCATCAAAGGGAGGATCACCAGTCCATCACATGGCTGATAACCAGTCCATCAAAGGGGCTATAACCAGTCCATCAAAGAGAGGATCACCAGTCCATCAAAGGGAGGATCACCAGTCCATCACAGGGCTGATAACCAGCCCATCAAAGGGAGGATCACCAGTCCAACACAGGGCTCATCACCGGTCCAACACAGGGCTGATCACCAGTCCAACACAGAGAGGATCACCAGTCTAACACAGGGCTGATCACCAGTCCATCACCGGGAGGATCACCAGTCCATCGATGGGCTGATCACCAGTCCATCACAGGTCTGATCACCAGTCCATAACAGGGCTGATCACCAGTCCATCACAGGGAGGATCACCAGTCCATCACAGGGAGGATCACCAATCCATCACAGGGAGGATCACCAGTCCATCACAGGGCTGATCACCAGTCCATCAGAAGGAGGATCACCAATCCATCACAGGGAGGATCACCAGTCCATGAAAGGGCTCATCACCAGTCCATCACAGGTCTGATCACCAGTCCAACATAGGGCTGATCACCAGTCCATCACAGGGCTCATCACCAGTCCATCACAGGTCTGATCACCAGTCCAACACAGGGAGGATCACCAGTCCATCACAGGGAGGATCACCAGTCCAATACAGGAAGGATCACCAGTCCATCACAGGGCTGATCACCAGTCCATCACAGGGAGGATCACTAGTCCATCACAGGGAGGATCACCAATCTAGCACAGGGAGGATCACCAGTCCATCACAGGGCTGATAACCAGCCCATCAAAGGGAGGATCACCAGTGCAACACAGGGCTCATCACCGGTCCAACACAGTAATGATCACCAGTCCAACACAGGGAGGATCACCAGTCTAACACAGGGCTGATCACCAGTCCATCACCGGGAGGATCAACAGTCCATCACCGGGCTGATCACCAGTCCATCACAGGGAGGATCACCAGTCCATCAGAGGAAGGATCACCAGTCCATCACAGGGAGGATCACCAGTCCATCACAGGGCTGATCACCAGTCCATCACAGGGAGGATCACCAGTCCATCACAGGGAGGATCACCAATCCAGCACAGGGAGGATCACCAGTCCAACACAGGGCTGATCACCAGTCCATCACAGTGCTCATCACCAGTCCATCACAGAAAGGATCACCAGTCCATCACAGGTCTGATCACCAGTCCAACACAGGGAGGATCACCAGTCCATCACAGGGAGGATCACCAGTCCAATACAGGAAGGATCACCAGTCCATCACAGGGCTGATCACCAGTCCATCACAGGGAGGATCACTAGTCCATCACAGGGCTGATCACCAGTCCATCAAAGGGAGGATCACCAGTCCATCACAGGGCTGATCACCAGTCCATCAGAGGGAGGATCCCCAGTCCATCAAAAGGAGGATCACCAGTCCATCACAGGGCTGAAAACCAGTCCATAAAAGGGAGGATCACCAATCCATCACATGGCTGATAACCAGTCCCTCGAAGGGGTTATAACCAGTCCATCAAAGGGATGATCACCAGTCCATCAAAGGGAGGATCACCAGTCCATCACAGAGAGGATCACCAGTCCATCATAGGGCTGATCACCAGTCCATCAGAGGGAGGATCACCAGTCCATCACAGGGAGGATCACCAGTCCATCACAGGGAGGATCACCAGTCCATCACAGGGAGAATCACCAGTCCATCACAGGGCTGGTAACCAGCCCATCAAAGGGAGGATCACCAGTCCATCAAAGGGAGGATAACCAGTCCAACACAGGGCTCATCACCGGTCCAACACAGAGCTGATCACCAGTCCATCACCGGGAGGATCACCAGTCCATCACAGCGCTGATCACCAGTCCAACACAGGGCTGATCACCAGTCCATCACAGGGCTCATCACCAGTCCATCACAGGAAGGATAACCAGTCCATCACAGGGAGGATCACCAGTCCATCAGAGGGAGGATCACCAGTCCATCACAGGGAGGATCAACAGTCCATCACAGGGAGGATCACCAATCCATCACAGGGAGGATCACCAGTCCATCACAAGGAGGATCACCAGTCCATCACAGGGCTGATCACCAGTCCATCAAAGGAAGGATCACCAATCCATCACAGGGAGGATCACCAGTCCATCACAGGGCTGATCACCAGTCCATCAGAGGGAGGATCATCAGTCCATCACAGGGAGGATCACCAGTCCATCGAGGGCTGATCACCAGTCCATCAAAGGGAGGATCACCAGTCCATCACATGGCTGATAACCAGTCCATCACAGGGGCTATAACCAGTCCATCAAAGGGAGGATCACCAGTCCATCAAAGGGAGGATCACCAGTCCATCACAGGGCTGGTAACCAGCCCATCAAAGGGAGGATCACCAGTCCATCAAAGGGAGGATCACCAGTCCAACACAGGGCTCATCACCGGTCCAACACAGGGCTGATCACCTGTCCAACACAGGGAGGATCACCAGTCCAACACAGGGCTGATCACCAGTCCATCACAGGGCTCATCACCAGTCCATCACAGGAAGGATCACCAGTCCATCACAGGGAGGATCACCCGTCCATCACAGTGAGGATCACCAATCCATCACAGGGACGATCACCAGTCCATCACAGGGAGGATCACCAGTCCAACACAGGGCTGATCACCAGTCCATCACAGGGCTCATCACCAGTCCATCAAAGAAAGGATCACCAGTCCATCACAGGGAGGATCACCAGTCCATCAGAGGGAGGATCACCAGTCCATCACAGGGAGGATCAACAGTCCATCACAGGGAGGATCACCAATCCATCACAGGGAGGATCACCAGTCCATCACATGGCTGATAACCAGTCCATCACAGGGGCTATAACCAGTCCATCAAAGGGAGGATCACCAGTCCATCACATGGCTGATAACCAGTCCATCACAGGGGCTATAACCAGTCCATCAAAGGGAGGATCACCAGTCCATCAAAGGGAGGATCACCAGTCCATCACAGCGCTGGTAACCAGCCCATCAAAGGGAGGATCACCAGTCCATCAAAGGGAGGATCACCAGTCCAACACAGGGCTCATCACCGGTCCAACACAGGGCTGATCACCAGTCCAACACAGGGAGGATCACCAGTCCATCACATGGCTGATCACCAGTCCATCACAGTGCTCATCAGCAGTCCATCACAGAAAGGATCACCAGTCCATCACAGGGAGGATCACCAGTCCATCAGAGGGAGGATCACCAGTCCATCACAGGGAGGATCAACAGTCCATCACAGGGAGGATCACCAATCCATCACAGGGAGGATCACCAGTCCATCACATGGCTGATAACCAGTCCATCACAGGGGCTATAACCAGTCCATCACAGGGACGATCACCAGTCCATCACAGGGAGGATCACCAGTCCAACACAGGGCTGATCACCAGTCCATCACAGGGCTCATCACCAGTCCATCACAGAAAGGATAACCAGTACATCACAGGGAGGATCACCAGTCCATCAGAGGGAGGATCACCAGTCCATCACAGGGAGGATCAACAGTCCATCACAGGGAGGATCACCAATCCATCACAGGGAGGATCACCAGTCCATCACATGGCTGATAACCAGTCCATCACAGGGGCTATAACCAGTCCATCAAAGGGAGGATCACCAGTCCATCAAAGGGAGGATCACCAGTCCATCACAGCGCTGGTAACCAGCCCATCAAAGGGAGGATCACCAGTCCATCAAAGGGAGGACCACCAGTCCAACAAAGGGCTCATCACCGGTCCAACACAGGGCTGATCACCAGTCCATCACATGGCTGATAACCAGTCCATCACAGGGGCTATAACCAGTCCATCAAAGGGAGGATCACCAGTCCATCAAAGGGAGGGTCACCAGTCCATCACCGGGAGGATCACCAGTCCATCGATGGGCTGATCACCAGTCCATCACAGGTCTGATCACCAGTCCATAACAGGGCTGATCACCAGTCCATCACAGGGAGGATCACCAGTCCATCACAGGGAGGATCACCAATCCATCACAGGGAGGATCACCAGTCCATCACAGGGCTGATCACCAGTCCATCAGAGGGAGGATCACCAATCCATCACAGGGAGGATCACCAGTCCATGACAGGGCTCATCACCAGTCCATCACAGGTCTGATCACCAGTCCAACATAGGGCTGATCACCAGTCCATCACAGGGCTCATCACCAGTCCATCACAGGTCTGATCACCAGTCCCACACAGGGAGGATCACCAGTCCATCACAGGGAGGATCACCAGTCCAATACAGGAAGGATCACCAATTCATTACAGGGAGGATCACCAGTCCATCACAGGGCTCATCACCAGTCCATCACAGGGCTCATCACCAGTCCATCACAGGAAGGATCACCAGTCCATCACAGGGAGGATCACCAGTCCATCAGAGGGAGGATCACCAGTCCATCACAGGGAGGATCAACAGTCCATCACAGGGAGGATCACCAATCCATCACAGGGAGGATCACCAGTCCATCACAAGGAGGATCACCAGTCCATCACAGGGCTGATCACCAGTCCATCAGAGGGAGGATCATCAGTCCATCACAGGGAGGATCACCAGTCCATCGAGGGCTGATCACCAGTCCATCAGAGGGAGGATCACCAGTCCATCACAGGGAGGATGACCAGTCCATCACAGGGCTGATCACCAGTCCATCACAGGGAGGATCACCAGTCCATCACAGGGAGGATCACCAATCCATCACAGGGAGGATCACCAGTCCATCACAGGCCTGATCACCAGTCCATCAGAGGGAGGATCACCAGTCCATCACAAGGAGGATCACCTCCATCACAGGGCTGATCACCAGTCCATCAAAGGGAGGATCACCAGTCCAACACAGGGCTGATCACCAGTCCATCACAGGGCTCATCACCAGTCCATCACAGAAAGGATAACCAGTACATCACAGGGAGGATCACCAGTCCATCAGAGGGAGGATCACCAGTCCATCACAGGGAGGATCAACAGTCCATCACAGGGAGGATCACCAATCCATCACAGGGAGGATCACCAGTCCAACACAGGGCTCATCACCGGTCCAACACAGGGCTGATCACCTGTCCAACACAGGGAGGATCACCAGTCCAACACAGGGCTGATCACCAGTCCATCACAGGGCTCATCACCAGTCCATCACAGGAAGGATCACCAGTCCATCACAGGGAGGATCACCCGTCCATCACAGTGAGGATCACCAATCCATCACAGGGACGATCACCAGTCCATCACAGGGAGGATCACCAGTCCAACACAGGGCTGATCACCAGTCCATCACAGGGCTCATCACCAGTCCATCAAAGAAAGGATCACCAGTCCATCACAGGGAGGATCACCAGTCCATCAGAGGGAGGATCACCAGTCCATCACAGGGAGGATCAACAGTCCATCACAGGGAGGATCACCAATCCATCACAGGGAGGATCACCAGTCCATCACATGGCTGATAACCAGTCCATCACAGGGGCTATAACCAGTCCATCAAAGGGAGGATCACCAGTCCATCACATGGCTGATAACCAGTCCATCACAGGGGCTATAACCAGTCCATCAAAGGGAGGATCACCAGTCCATCAAAGGGAGGATCACCAGTCCATCACAGCGCTGGTAACCAGCCCATCAAAGGGAGGATCACCAGTCCATCAAAGGGAGGATCACCAGTCCAACACAGGGCTCATCACCGGTCCAACACAGGGCTGATCACCAGTCCAACACAGGGAGGATCACCAGTCTAACACAGGGCTGATCACCAGTCCATCACAGGGAGGATCACCAGTCCATCACAGGGAGGATCACCAATCCAGCACAGGGAGGATCACCAGTCCATCACAGGGCTGATCACCAGTCCATCACAGGGCTGATCACCAGTCCATCAAATGGAGGATTACCAGTCCATCACATGGCTGATCACCAGTCCATCACAGTGCTCATCAGCAGTCCATCACAGAAAGGATCACCAGTCCATCACAGGGAGGATCACCAGTCCATCAGAGGGAGGATCACCAGTCCATCACAGGGAGGATCAACAGTCCATCACAGGGAGGATCACCAATCCATCACAGGGAGGATCACCAGTCCATCACATGGCTGATAACCAGTCCATCACAGGGGCTATAACCAGTCCATCACAGGGACGATCACCAGTCCATCACAGGGAGGATCACCAGTCCAACACAGGGCTGATCACCAGTCCATCACAGGGCTCATCACCAGTCCATCACAGAAAGGATAACCAGTACATCACAGGGAGGATCACCAGTCCATCAGAGGGAGGATCACCAGTCCATCACAGGGAGGATCAACAGTCCATCACAGGGAGGATCACCAATCCATCACAGGGAGGATCACCAGTCCATCACATGGCTGATAACCAGTCCATCACAGGGGCTATAACCAGTCCATCAAAGGGAGGATCACCAGTCCATCAAAGGGAGGATCACCAGTCCATCACAGCGCTGGTAACCAGCCCATCAAAGGGAGGATCACCAGTCCATCAAAGGGAGGACCACCAGTCCAACAAAGGGCTCATCACCGGTCCAACACAGGGCTGATCACCAGTCCATCACATGGCTGATAACCAGTCCATCACAGGGGCTATAACCAGTCCATCAAAGGGAGGATCACCAGTCCATCAAAGGGAGGGTCACCAGTCCATCACCGGGAGGATCACCAGTCCATCGATGGGCTGATCACCAGTCCATCACAGGTCTGATCACCAGTCCATAACAGGGCTGATCACCAGTCCATCACAGGGAGGATCACCAGTCCATCACAGGGAGGATCACCAATCCATCACAGGGAGGATCACCAGTCCATCACAGGGCTGATCACCAGTCCATCAGAGGGAGGATCACCAATCCATCACAGGGAGGATCACCAGTCCATGACAGGGCTCATCACCAGTCCATCACAGGTCTGATCACCAGTCCAACATAGGGCTGATCACCAGTCCATCACAGGGCTCATCACCAGTCCATCACAGGTCTGATCACCAGTCCCACACAGGGAGGATCACCAGTCCATCACAGGGAGGATCACCAGTCCAATACAGGAAGGATCACCAATTCATTACAGGGAGGATCACCAGTCCATCACAGGGCTCATCACCAGTCCATCACAGGGCTCATCACCAGTCCATCACAGGAAGGATCACCAGTCCATCACAGGGAGGATCACCAGTCCATCAGAGGGAGGATCACCAGTCCATCACAGGGAGGATCAACAGTCCATCACAGGGAGGATCACCAATCCATCACAGGGAGGATCACCAGTCCATCACAAGGAGGATCACCAGTCCATCACAGGGCTGATCACCAGTCCATCAGAGGGAGGATCATCAGTCCATCACAGGGAGGATCACCAGTCCATCGAGGGCTGATCACCAGTCCATCAGAGGGAGGATCACCAGTCCATCACAGGGAGGATGACCAGTCCATCACAGGGCTGATCACCAGTCCATCACAGGGAGGATCACCAGTCCATCACAGGGAGGATCACCAATCCATCACAGGGAGGATCACCAGTCCATCACAGGCCTGATCACCAGTCCATCAGAGGGAGGATCACCAGTCCATCACAAGGAGGATCACCTCCATCACAGGGCTGATCACCAGTCCATCAAAGGGAGGATCACCAGTCCATCACATGGCTGATAACCAGTCCATCAAAGGGACTATAACCAGTCCATCAAAGGGATGATCACCAGTACATCAAAGGGAGGATCAACCGTCCATCACAGGGCTGATAACCAGCCCATCAAAGGGAGGATCACCAGTCCGTCAAAGGGAGGATCACCAGTCCATCACAGGGCTGATCACCAGTCCATCACAGGTCTGTTAACCAGTCCAACACAAGGCTGATCACCAGTCCATCACAGGGCTCATCACCAGTCCATCACAGGAAGGATCACCAATTCATTACAGGGAGGATCACCAGTCCATCACAGGGCTCATCACCAGTCCATCACAGGGCTCATCACCAGTCCATCACAGGAAGGATCACCAGTCCATCACAGGGAGGATCACCAGTCCATCAGAGGGAGGATCACCAGTCCATCACAGGGAGGATCAACAGTCCATCACAGGGAGGATCACCAATCCATCACAGGGAGGATCACCAGTCCATCACAAGGAGGATCACCAGTCCATCACCGGGCTGATCACCAGTCCATCAAAGGGAGGATCACCAATCCATCACAGGGAGGATCACCAGTCCATCACAGGGCTGATCACCAGTCCATCAGAGGGAGGATCATCAGTCCATCACAGGGAGGATCACCAGTCCATCACAGGGCTGATCACCAGTCCATCAAAGGGAGGATCACCAGTCCATCACATGGCTGATAACCAGTCCATCACAGGGGCTATAACCAGTCCATCAAAGGGAGGATCACCAGTCCATCAAAGGGAGGACCACCAGTCCATCACAGGGCTGGTAACCAGCCCATCAAAGGGAGGATCACCAGTCCATCAAAGGGAGGATCACCAGTCCAACACAGGGCTCATCACCGGTCCAACACAGGGCTGATCACCAGTCCAACACAGGGAGGATCACCAGTCCAACACAGGGCTGATCACCAGTCCATCACAGGGCTCATCACCAGTCCATCACAGGAAGGATCACCAGTCCATCACAGGGAGGATCACCCGTCCATCACAGGGAGGATCACCAATCCATCACAGGGAGGATCACCAGTCCATCACAGGGATGATCACCAGTCCATCAGACGGAGGATCACCAGTCCATCACAAGGAGGATTACCAGTCCATCACAGGGCTCATCACCAGTCCATCAAAGGGAGGATCACCAGTCCATCACAGAGAGGATCACCAGTCCATCATAGGGCTGATCACCAGTCCATCAGAGGGAGGATCACCAGTCCATCACAGGGAGGATCACCAGTCCATCACAGGGCTGATCACCAGTCCATCACAGGGAGGATCACCAGTCCATCACAGGGAGGATCACCAATCCATCACAGGGAGGATCACCAGTCCATCACAGGCCTGATCACCAGTCCATCAGAGGGAGGATCACCAGTCCATCACAAGGAGGATCACCTCCATCACAGGGCTGATCACCAGTCCATCAAAGGGAGGATCACCAGTCCATCACATGGCTGATAACCAGTCCATCAAAGGGGCTATAACCAGTCCATCAAAGGGATGATCACCAGTACATCAAAGGGAGGATCAACCGTCCATCACAGGGCTGATAACCAGCCCATCAAAGGGAGGATCACCAGTCCGTCAAAGGGAGGATCACCAGTCCATCACAGTGCTGATCACCAGTCCATCACAGGGAGGATCACCAGTCCATCACAGGGAGGATCACCAATCCAGCACAGGGAGGATCACCAGTCCATCACAGGGCTGATCACCAGTCCATCAGAGGGAGGATCACCAGTCCATAACAAGGAGGATCACCAATCCAGCACAGGGAGGATCACCAGTCCATCACAGGGCTGATCACCAGTCCATCAGAGGGAGGATCACCAGTCCATAACAAGGAGGATCACCAGTCCATCACAGGGCTGATCACCAGTCCATCAAAGGGAGGATCACCAGTCCATCACATGGCTGATAACCAGTCCATCAAAGGGGCTATAACCAGTCCATCAAAGGGATGATCACCAGTCCATCAAAGGGAGGATCACCAGTCCATCACAGGGAGGATCACCAGTCCATCATAGGGCTGATAACCGGTCCATCAGAGGGAGGATCACCAGTCCATCACAGGGAGGATCACCAGTCCATCATAGGGCTGATAACCGGTCCATCAGAGGGAGGATCACCAGTCCATCACAGGGAGGATCAACAGTCCATCACAGGGCTGATCACCGGTCCATCACAGGGAGGATCACCAGTCCATCACAGGGAGGATCACCAATCCATCACAGGGAGGATCACCAGTCCATCACAGGGCTGATCACCAGTCCATCAGAGGGAGGATCACCAGTCCATCACAAGGAGGATCACCAGTCCATCAAAGGGA
Source organism: Pleuronectes platessa (assembly GCF_947347685.1). Taxonomy (NCBI): domain Eukaryota; kingdom Metazoa; phylum Chordata; class Actinopteri; order Pleuronectiformes; family Pleuronectidae; genus Pleuronectes; species Pleuronectes platessa. The sequence continues at coordinate 16,930,669 of NC_070649.1, read as the reverse complement.
GGATCACCAGTCCATCACATGGCTGATAACCAGTCCATCAAAGGGGCTATAACCAGTCCATCAAAGGGAGGATCACCAGTCCATCAAAGGGAGGATCACCAGTCCATCACAGGGCTGATAACCAGCACATCAAAGGGAGGATCACCAGTCCATCAAAGGGAGGATCACCAGTCCAACACAGGGCTCATCACCGGTCCAACACAGGGCTGATCACCAGTCCAACACAGAGAGGATCACCAGTCTAACACAGGGCTGATCACCAGTCCATCACCGGGAGGATCACCAGTCCATCGATGGGCTGATCACCAGTCCATCAACGGGAGGATCACCAGTCCATCACAGGGGCTATAACCAGTCCATCAAAGGGAGGATCACCAGTCCATCAAAGGGAGGACCACCAGTCCATCACAGGGCTGGTAACCAGCCCATCAAAGGGAGGATCACCAGTCCATCAAAGGGAGGATCACCAGTCCAACACAGGGCTCATCACCGGTCCAACACAGGGCTGATCACCAGTCCAACACAGGGAGGATCACCAGTCCAACACAGGGCTGATCACCAGTCCATCACAGGGCTCATCACCAGTCCATCACAGGAAGGATCACCAGTCCATCACAGGGAGGATCACCCGTCCATCACAGGGAGGATCACCAATCCATCACAGGGAGGATCACCAGTCCATCACAGGGATGATCACCAGTCCATCAGACGGAGGATCACCAGTCCATCACAAGGAGGATTACCAGTCCATCACAGGGCTCATCACCAGTCCATCAAAGGGAGGATCACCAGTCCATCACAGAGAGGATCACCAGTCCATCATAGGGCTGATCACCAGTCCATCAGAGGGAGGATCACCAGTCCATCACAGGGAGGATCACCAGTCCATCACAGGGCTGATCACCAGTCCATCACAGGGAGGATCACCAGTCCATCACAGGGAGGATCACCAATCCATCACAGGGAGGATCACCAGTCCATCACAGGCCTGATCACCAGTCCATCAGAGGGAGGATCACCAGTCCATCACAAGGAGGATCACCTCCATCACAGGGCTGATCACCAGTCCATCAAAGGGAGGATCACCAGTCCATCACATGGCTGATAACCAGTCCATCAAAGGGGCTATAACCAGTCCATCAAAGGGATGATCACCAGTACATCAAAGGGAGGATCAACCGTCCATCACAGGGCTGATAACCAGCCCATCAAAGGGAGGATCACCAGTCCGTCAAAGGGAGGATCACCAGTCCATCACAGTGCTGATCACCAGTCCATCACAGGGAGGATCACCAGTCCATCACAGGGAGGATCACCAATCCAGCACAGGGAGGATCACCAGTCCATCACAGGGCTGATCACCAGTCCATCAGAGGGAGGATCACCAGTCCATAACAAGGAGGATCACCAATCCAGCACAGGGAGGATCACCAGTCCATCACAGGGCTGATCACCAGTCCATCAGAGGGAGGATCACCAGTCCATAACAAGGAGGATCACCAGTCCATCACAGGGCTGATCACCAGTCCATCAAAGGGAGGATCACCAGTCCATCACATGGCTGATAACCAGTCCATCAAAGGGGCTATAACCAGTCCATCAAAGGGATGATCACCAGTCCATCAAAGGGAGGATCACCAGTCCATCACAGGGAGGATCACCAGTCCATCATAGGGCTGATAACCGGTCCATCAGAGGGAGGATCACCAGTCCATCACAGGGAGGATCACCAGTCCATCATAGGGCTGATAACCGGTCCATCAGAGGGAGGATCACCAGTCCATCACAGGGAGGATCAACAGTCCATCACAGGGCTGATCACCAGTCCATCACAGGGAGGATCACCAGTCCATCACAGGGAGGATCACCAATCCATCACAGGGAGGATCACCAGTCCATCACAGGGCTGATCACCAGTCCATCAGAGGGAGGATCACCAGTCCATCACAAGGAGGATCACCAGTCCATCAAAGGGAGGATCACCAGTCCATCACATGGCTGATAACCAGTCCATCAAAGGGGCTATAACCAGTCCATCAAAGGGAGGATCACCAGTCCATCAAAGGGAGGATCACCAGTCCATCACAGGGCTGATAACCAGCACATCAAAGGGAGGATCACCAGTCCATCAAAGGGAGGATCACCAGTCCAACACAGGGCTCATCACCGGTCCAACACAGGGCTGATCACCAGTCCAACACAGAGAGGATCACCAGTCTAACACAGGGCTGATCACCAGTCCATCACCGGGAGGATCACCAGTCCATCGATGGGCTGATCACCAGTCCATCAATGGGAGGATCACCAGTCCATCACAGGGGCTATAACCAGTCCATCAAAGGGAGGATCACCAGTCCATCAAAGGGAGGATCACCAGTCCATCACAGGGCTGGTAACCAGCCCATCAAAGGGAGGATCACCAGTCCATCAGAGGGAGGATCACCAGTCCATCACAGGGAGGATCACCAGTCCATCACAGGGCTGATCACCAGTCCATCACAGGGAGGATCACCAGTCCATCACAGGGAGGATCACCAATCCATCACAGGGAGGATCACCAGTCCATCACAGGCCTGATCACCAGTCCATCAGAGGGAGGATCACCAGTCCATCACAAGGAGGATCACCTCCATCACAGGGCTGATCACCAGTCCATCAAAGGGAGGATCACCAGTCCATCACATGGCTGATAACCAGATCATCAAAGGGGCTATAACCAGTCCATCAAAGGGATGATCACCAGTACATCAAAGGGAGGATCACCCGTCCATCACAGGGCTGATAACCAGCCCATCAAAGGGAGGATCACCAGTCCGTCAAAGGGAGGATCACCAGTCCATCACAGGGCTGATCACCAGTCCATCACAGGTCTGTTAACCAGTCCACCACAGGGCTCATCACCAGTCCATCACAGGAAGGATCACCATTTCATTACAGGGAGGATCACCAGTCCATCACAGGGCTCATCACCAGTCCATCACAGGTCTGATCACCAGTCCAACACAGGGCTGATCACCAGTCCATCACAGGGCTCATCACCAGTCCATCACAGGTCTGATCACCAGTCCAACACAGGTCTGATCACCAGTCCAATACAGGAAGGATCACCAGTCCATCACAGGGCTGATCACCAGTCCATCAGAGGGAGGATCACCAGTCCATCACAGGGCTGATCACCAGTCCATCACAGGGAGGATCACCAGTCCATCACAGGGCTGATCACCATTCCATCAAAGGGAGGATCACCAGTCCATCAGAGGGAGGATCACCAGTCCATCACAGGGAGGATCACCAGTCCATCACAGGGCTGATCACCAGTCCATCACAGTGAGGATCACCAGTCCATCACAGGGAGGATCACCAATCCAGCACAGGGAGGATCACCAGTCCATCACAGGGCTGATCACCAGTCCATCAAAGGGAGGATCACCAGTCCATCACAGGGCTGATCACCAGTCCATCAGAGGGAGGATCCCCAGTCCATCAAAAGGAGGATCACCAGTCCATCACAGGGCTGAAAACCAGTTCATAAAAGGGAGGATCACCAATCCATCACATGGCTGATAACCAGTCCATCGAAGGGGTTATAACCAGTCCATCAAAGGGATGATCACCAGTCCATCAAAGGGAGGATCACCAGTCCATCACAGAGAGGATCACCAGTCCATCATAGGGCTGATCACCATTCCATCAGAGGGAGGATCACCAGTCCATCACAGGGAGGATCACCAGTCCATCACAGGGAGAATCACCAGTCCATCACAGGGCTGGTAACCAGCCCATCAAAGGGAGGATCACCAGTCCATCAAAGGGAGGATAACCAGTCCAACACAGGGCTCATCACCGGTCCAACACAGAGCTGATCACCAGTCCATCACCGGGAGGATCACCAGTCCATCACAGGGCTGATCACCAGTCCAACACAGTTCTGATCACCAGTCCATCACAGGGCTCATCACCAGTCCATCACAGGAAGGATCACCAGTCCATCACAGGGAGGATCACCAGTCCATCAGAGGGAGGATCACCAGTCCATCACAGGGAGGATCACCAGTCCATCACAGGGAGGATCACCAGTCCATCACAGGCCTGATCACCAGTCCATCAGAGGGAGGATCACCAGTCCATCACAAGGAGGATCACCTCCATCACAGGGCTGATCACCAGTCCATCAAAGGGAGGATCACCAGTCCATCACATGGCTGATAACCAGTCCATCAAAGGGGCTATAACCAGTCCATCAAAGGGATGATCACCAGTACATCAAAGGGAGGATCAACCGTCCATCACAGGGCTGATAACCAGCCCATCAAAGGGAGGATCACCAGTCCGTCAAAGGGAGGATCACCAGTCCATCACAGTGCTGATCACCAGTCCATCACAGGGAGGATCACCAGTCCATCACAGGGAGGATCACCAATCCAGCACAGGGAGGATCACCAGTCCATCACAGGGCTGATCACCAGTCCATCAGAGGGAGGATCACCAGTCCATAACAAGGAGGATCACCAATCCAGCACAGGGAGGATCACCAGTCCATCACAGGGCTGATCACCAGTCCATCAGAGGGAGGATCACCAGTCCATAACAAGGAGGATCACCAGTCCATCACAGGGCTGATCACCAGTCCATCAAAGGGAGGATCACCAGTCCATCACATGGCTGATAACCAGTCCATCAAAGGGGCTATAACCAGTCCATCAAAGGGATGATCACCAGTCCATCAAAGGGAGGATCACCAGTCCATCACAGGGAGGATCACCAGTCCATCATAGGGCTGATAACCGGTCCATCAGAGGGAGGATCACCAGTCCATCACAGGGAGGATCACCAGTCCATCATAGGGCTGATAACCGGTCCATCAGAGGGAGGATCACCAGTCCATCACAGGGAGGATCAACAGTCCATCACAGGGCTGATCACCGGTCCATCACAGGGAGGATCACCAGTCCATCACAGGGAGGATCACCAATCCATCACAGGGAGGATCACCAGTCCATCACAGGGCTGATCACCAGTCCATCAGAGGGAGGATCACCAGTCCATCACAAGGAGGATCACCAGTCCATCAAAGGGAGGATCACCAGTCCATCACATGGCTGATAACCAGTCCATCAAAGGGGCTATAACCAGTCCATCAAAGGGAGGATCACCAGTCCATCAAAGGGAGGATCACCAGTCCATCACAGGGCTGATAACCAGCACATCAAAGGGAGGATCACCAGTCCATCAAAGGGAGGATCACCAGTCCAACACAGGGCTCATCACCGGTCCAACACAGGGCTGATCACCAGTCCAACACAGAGAGGATCACCAGTCTAACACAGGGCTGATCACCAGTCCATCACCGGGAGGATCACCAGTCCATCGATGGGCTGATCACCAGTCCATCAACGGGAGGATCACCAGTCCATCACAGGGGCTATAACCAGTCCATCAAAGGGAGGATCACCAGTCCATCAAAGGGAGGACCACCAGTCCATCACAGGGCTGGTAACCAGCCCATCAAAGGGAGGATCACCAGTCCATCAAAGGGAGGATCACCAGTCCAACACAGGGCTCATCACCGGTCCAACACAGGGCTGATCACCAGTCCAACACAGGGAGGATCACCAGTCCAACACAGGGCTGATCACCAGTCCATCACAGGGCTCATCACCAGTCCATCACAGGAAGGATCACCAGTCCATCACAGGGAGGATCACCCGTCCATCACAGGGAGGATCACCAATCCATCACAGGGAGGATCACCAGTCCATCACAGGGATGATCACCAGTCCATCAGACGGAGGATCACCAGTCCATCACAAGGAGGATTACCAGTCCATCACAGGGCTCATCACCAGTCCATCAAAGGGAGGATCACCAGTCCATCACAGAGAGGATCACCAGTCCATCATAGGGCTGATCACCAGTCCATCAGAGGGAGGATCACCAGTCCATCACAGGGAGGATCACCAGTCCATCACAGGGCTGATCACCAGTCCATCACAGGGAGGATCACCAGTCCATCACAGGGAGGATCACCAATCCATCACAGGGAGGATCACCAGTCCATCACAGGCCTGATCACCAGTCCATCAGAGGGAGGATCACCAGTCCATCACAAGGAGGATCACCTCCATCACAGGGCTGATCACCAGTCCATCAAAGGGAGGATCACCAGTCCATCACATGGCTGATAACCAGTCCATCAAAGGGGCTATAACCAGTCCATCAAAGGGATGATCACCAGTACATCAAAGGGAGGATCAACCGTCCATCACAGGGCTGATAACCAGCCCATCAAAGGGAGGATCACCAGTCCGTCAAAGGGAGGATCACCAGTCCATCACAGTGCTGATCACCAGTCCATCACAGGGAGGATCACCAGTCCATCACAGGGAGGATCACCAATCCAGCACAGGGAGGATCACCAGTCCATCACAGGGCTGATCACCAGTCCATCAGAGGGAGGATCACCAGTCCATAACAAGGAGGATCACCAATCCAGCACAGGGAGGATCACCAGTCCATCACAGGGCTGATCACCAGTCCATCAGAGGGAGGATCACCAGTCCATAACAAGGAGGATCACCAGTCCATCACAGGGCTGATCACCAGTCCATCAAAGGGAGGATCACCAGTCCATCACATGGCTGATAACCAGTCCATCAAAGGGGCTATAACCAGTCCATCAAAGGGATGATCACCAGTCCATCAAAGGGAGGATCACCAGTCCATCACAGGGAGGATCACCAGTCCATCATAGGGCTGATAACCGGTCCATCAGAGGGAGGATCACCAGTCCATCACAGGGAGGATCACCAGTCCATCATAGGGCTGATAACCGGTCCATCAGAGGGAGGATCACCAGTCCATCACAGGGAGGATCAACAGTCCATCACAGGGCTGATCACCAGTCCATCACAGGGAGGATCACCAGTCCATCACAGGGAGGATCACCAATCCATCACAGGGAGGATCACCAGTCCATCACAGGGCTGATCACCAGTCCATCAGAGGGAGGATCACCAGTCCATCACAAGGAGGATCACCAGTCCATCAAAGGGAGGATCACCAGTCCATCACATGGCTGATAACCAGTCCATCAAAGGGGCTATAACCAGTCCATCAAAGGGAGGATCACCAGTCCATCAAAGGGAGGATCACCAGTCCATCACAGGGCTGATAACCAGCACATCAAAGGGAGGATCACCAGTCCATCAAAGGGAGGATCACCAGTCCAACACAGGGCTCATCACCGGTCCAACACAGGGCTGATCACCAGTCCAACACAGAGAGGATCACCAGTCTAACACAGGGCTGATCACCAGTCCATCACCGGGAGGATCACCAGTCCATCGATGGGCTGATCACCAGTCCATCAATGGGAGGATCACCAGTCCATCACAGGGGCTATAACCAGTCCATCAAAGGGAGGATCACCAGTCCATCAAAGGGAGGATCACCAGTCCATCACAGGGCTGGTAACCAGCCCATCAAAGGGAGGATCACCAGTCCATCAGAGGGAGGATCACCAGTCCATCACAGGGAGGATCACCAGTCCATCACAGGGCTGATCACCAGTCCATCACAGGGAGGATCACCAGTCCATCACAGGGAGGATCACCAATCCATCACAGGGAGGATCACCAGTCCATCACAGGCCTGATCACCAGTCCATCAGAGGGAGGATCACCAGTCCATCACAAGGAGGATCACCTCCATCACAGGGCTGATCACCAGTCCATCAAAGGGAGGATCACCAGTCCATCACATGGCTGATAACCAGATCATCAAAGGGGCTATAACCAGTCCATCAAAGGGATGATCACCAGTACATCAAAGGGAGGATCACCCGTCCATCACAGGGCTGATAACCAGCCCATCAAAGGGAGGATCACCAGTCCGTCAAAGGGAGGATCACCAGTCCATCACAGGGCTGATCACCAGTCCATCACAGGTCTGTTAACCAGTCCACCACAGGGCTCATCACCAGTCCATCACAGGAAGGATCACCATTTCATTACAGGGAGGATCACCAGTCCATCACAGGGCTCATCACCAGTCCATCACAGGTCTGATCACCAGTCCAACACAGGGCTGATCACCAGTCCATCACAGGGCTCATCACCAGTCCATCACAGGTCTGATCACCAGTCCAACACAGGTCTGATCACCAGTCCAATACAGGAAGGATCACCAGTCCATCACAGGGCTGATCACCAGTCCATCAGAGGGAGGATCACCAGTCCATCACAGGGCTGATCACCAGTCCATCACAGGGAGGATCACCAGTCCATCACAGGGCTGATCACCATTCCATCAAAGGGAGGATCACCAGTCCATCAGAGGGAGGATCACCAGTCCATCACAGGGAGGATCACCAGTCCATCACAGGGCTGATCACCAGTCCATCACAGTGAGGATCACCAGTCCATCACAGGGAGGATCACCAATCCAGCACAGGGAGGATCACCAGTCCATCACAGGGCTGATCACCAGTCCATCAAAGGGAGGATCACCAGTCCATCACAGGGCTGATCACCAGTCCATCAGAGGGAGGATCCCCAGTCCATCAAAAGGAGGATCACCAGTCCATCACAGGGCTGAAAACCAGTTCATAAAAGGGAGGATCACCAATCCATCACATGGCTGATAACCAGTCCATCGAAGGGGTTATAACCAGTCCATCAAAGGGATGATCACCAGTCCATCAAAGGGAGGATCACCAGTCCATCACAGAGAGGATCACCAGTCCATCATAGGGCTGATCACCATTCCATCAGAGGGAGGATCACCAGTCCATCACAGGGAGGATCACCAGTCCATCACAGGGAGAATCACCAGTCCATCACAGGGCTGGTAACCAGCCCATCAAAGGGAGGATCACCAGTCCATCAAAGGGAGGATAACCAGTCCAACACAGGGCTCATCACCGGTCCAACACAGAGCTGATCACCAGTCCATCACCGGGAGGATCACCAGTCCATCACAGGGCTGATCACCAGTCCAACACAGTTCTGATCACCAGTCCATCACAGGGCTCATCACCAGTCCATCACAGGAAGGATCACCAGTCCATCACAGGGAGGATCACCAGTCCATCAGAGGGAGGATCACCAGTCCATCACAGGGAGGATCACCAGTCCATCACAGGGCTCATCACCAGTCCATCACAGGAAGGATCACCAGTCCATCACAGGGAGGATCACCCGTCCATCACAGGGAGGATCACCAATCCATCACAGGGAGGATCACCAGTCCATCACAGGGCTGATCACCAGTCCATCAGAGGGAGGATCACCAGTCCATCACAAGGAGGATTACCAGTCCATCACAGGGCTCATCACCAGTCCATCAAATGGAGGATCACCAGTCCATCACAGAGAGGATCACCAGTCCATCATAGGGCTGATCACCAGTCCATCAGAGGGAGGATCACCAGTCCATCACAGGGAGGATCACCAGTCCATCACAGGGCTGATCACCAGTCCATCACAGGGAGGATCACCAGTCCATCACAGGGAGGATCACCAATCCATCACAGGGAGGATCACCAGTCCATCACAGGCCTGATCACCAGTCCATCAGAGGGAGGATCACCAGTCCATCACAAGGAGGATCACCTCCATCACAGGGCTGATCACCAGTCCATCAAAGGGAGGATCACCAGTCCATCACATGGCTGATAACCAGTCCATCAAAGGGGCTATAACCAGTCCATCAAAGGGATGATCACCAGTACATCAAAGGGAGGATCAACCGTCCATCACAGGGCTGATAACCAGCCCATCAAAGGGAGGATCACCAGTCCGTCAAAGGGAGGATCACCAGTCCATCACAGTGCTGATCACCAGTCCATCACAGGGAGGATCACCAGTCCATCACAGGGAGGATCACCAATCCAGCACAGGGAGGATCACCAGTCCATCACAGGGCTGATCACCAGTCCATCAGAGGGAGGATCACCAGTCCATAACAAGGAGGATCACCAATCCAGCACAGGGAGGATCACCAGTCCATCACAGGGCTGATCACCAGTCCATCAGAGGGAGGATCACCAGTCCATAACAAGGAGGATCACCAGTCCATCACAGGGCTGATCACCAGTCCATCAAAGGGAGGATCACCAGTCCATCACATGGCTGATAACCAGTCCATCAAAGGGGCTATAACCAGTCCATCAAAGGGATGATCACCAGTCCATCAAAGGGAGGATCACCAGTCCATCACAGGGAGGATCACCAGTCCATCATAGGGCTGATAACCGGTCCATCAGAGGGAGGATCACCAGTCCATCACAGGGAGGATCACCAGTCCATCATAGGGCTGATAACCGGTCCATCAGAGGGAGGATCACCAGTCCATCACAGGGAGGATCAACAGTCCATCACAGGGCTGATCACCAGTCCATCACAGGGAGGATCACCAGTCCATCACAGGGAGGATCACCAATCCATCACAGGGAGGATCACCAGTCCATCACAGGGCTGATCACCAGTCCATCAGAGGGAGGATCACCAGTCCATCACAAGGAGGATCACCAGTCCATCACAGGGCTGATCACCAGTCCATCAAAGGGAGGATCACCAGTCCATCACATGGCTGATAACCAGTCCATCAAAGGGGCTATAACCAGTCCATCAAAGGGAGGATCACCAGTCCATCAAAGGGAGGATCACCAGTCCATCACAGGGAGGATCACCAGTCCATCATAGGGCTGATAACCGGTCCATCAGAGGGAGGATCACCAGTCCATCACAGGGAGGATCACCAGTCCATCATAGGGCTGATAACCGGTCCATCAGAGGGAGGATCACCAGTCCATCACAGGGAGGATCAACAGTCCATCACAGGGCTGATCACCGGTCCATCACAGGGAGGATCACCAGTCCATCACAGGGAGGATCACCAATCCATCACAGGGAGGATCACCAGTCCATCACAGGGCTGATCACCAGTCCATCAGAGGGAGGATCACCAGTCCATCACAAGGAGGATCACCAGTCCATCAAAGGGAGGATCACCAGTCCATCACATGGCTGATAACCAGTCCATCAAAGGGGCTATAACCAGTCCATCAAAGGGAGGATCACCAGTCCATCAAAGGGAGGATCACCAGTCCATCACAGGGCTGATAACCAGCACATCAAAGGGAGGATCACCAGTCCATCAAAGGGAGGATCACCAGTCCAACACAGGGCTCATCACCGGTCCAACACAGGGCTGATCACCAGTCCAACACAGAGAGGATCACCAGTCTAACACAGGGCTGATCACCAGTCCATCACCGGGAGGATCACCAGTCCATCGATGGGCTGATCACCAGTCCATCAACGGGAGGATCACCAGTCCATCACAGGGGCTATAACCAGTCCATCAAAGGGAGGATCACCAGTCCATCAAAGGGAGGACCACCAGTCCATCACAGGGCTGGTAACCAGCCCATCAAAGGGAGGATCACCAGTCCATCAAAGGGAGGATCACCAGTCCAACACAGGGCTCATCACCGGTCCAACACAGGGCTGATCACCAGTCCAACACAGGGAGGATCACCAGTCCAACACAGGGCTGATCACCAGTCCATCACAGGGCTCATCACCAGTCCATCACAGGAAGGATCACCAGTCCATCACAGGGAGGATCACCCGTCCATCACAGGGAGGATCACCAATCCATCACAGGGAGGATCACCAGTCCATCACAGGGATGATCACCAGTCCATCAGACGGAGGATCACCAGTCCATCACAAGGAGGATTACCAGTCCATCACAGGGCTCATCACCAGTCCATCAAAGGGAGGATCACCAGTCCATCACAGAGAGGATCACCAGTCCATCATAGGGCTGATCACCAGTCCATCAGAGGGAGGATCACCAGTCCATCACAGGGAGGATCACCAGTCCATCACAGGGCTGATCACCAGTCCATCACAGGGAGGATCACCAGTCCATCACAGGGAGGATCACCAATCCATCACAGGGAGGATCACCAGTCCATCACAGGCCTGATCACCAGTCCATCAGAGGGAGGATCACCAGTCCATCACAAGGAGGATCACCTCCATCACAGGGCTGATCACCAGTCCATCAAAGGGAGGATCACCAGTCCATCACATGGCTGATAACCAGTCCATCAAAGGGGCTATAACCAGTCCATCAAAGGGATGATCACCAGTACATCAAAGGGAGGATCAACCGTCCATCACAGGGCTGATAACCAGCCCATCAAAGGGAGGATCACCAGTCCGTCAAAGGGAGGATCACCAGTCCATCACAGTGCTGATCACCAGTCCATCACAGGGAGGATCACCAGTCCATCACAGGGAGGATCACCAATCCAGCACAGGGAGGATCACCAGTCCATCACAGGGCTGATCACCAGTCCATCAGAGGGAGGATCACCAGTCCATAACAAGGAGGATCACCAATCCAGCACAGGGAGGATCACCAGTCCATCACAGGGCTGATCACCAGTCCATCAGAGGGAGGATCACCAGTCCATAACAAGGAGGATCACCAGTCCATCACAGGGCTGATCACCAGTCCATCAAAGGGAGGATCACCAGTCCATCACATGGCTGATAACCAGTCCATCAAAGGGGCTATAACCAGTCCATCAAAGGGATGATCACCAGTCCATCAAAGGGAGGATCACCAGTCCATCACAGGGAGGATCACCAGTCCATCATAGGGCTGATAACCGGTCCATCAGAGGGAGGATCACCAGTCCATCACAGGGAGGATCACCAGTCCATCATAGGGCTGATAACCGGTCCATCAGAGGGAGGATCACCAGTCCATCACAGGGAGGATCAACAGTCCATCACAGGGCTGATCACCAGTCCATCACAGGGAGGATCACCAGTCCATCACAGGGAGGATCACCAATCCATCACAGGGAGGATCACCAGTCCATCACAGGGCTGATCACCAGTCCATCAGAGGGAGGATCACCAGTCCATCACAAGGAGGATCACCAGTCCATCAAAGGGAGGATCACCAGTCCATCACATGGCTGATAACCAGTCCATCAAAGGGGCTATAACCAGTCCATCAAAGGGAGGATCACCAGTCCATCAAAGGGAGGATCACCAGTCCATCACAGGGCTGATAACCAGCACATCAAAGGGAGGATCACCAGTCCATCAAAGGGAGGATCACCAGTCCAACACAGGGCTCATCACCGGTCCAACACAGGGCTGATCACCAGTCCAACACAGAGAGGATCACCAGTCTAACACAGGGCTGATCACCAGTCCATCACCGGGAGGATCACCAGTCCATCGATGGGCTGATCACCAGTCCATCAATGGGAGGATCACCAGTCCATCACAGGGGCTATAACCAGTCCATCAAAGGGAGGATCACCAGTCCATCAAAGGGAGGATCACCAGTCCATCACAGGGCTGGTAACCAGCCCATCAAAGGGAGGATCACCAGTCCATCAGAGGGAGGATCACCAGTCCATCACAGGGAGGATCACCAGTCCATCACAGGGCTGATCACCAGTCCATCACAGGGAGGATCACCAGTCCATCACAGGGAGGATCACCAATCCATCACAGGGAGGATCACCAGTCCATCACAGGCCTGATCACCAGTCCATCAGAGGGAGGATCACCAGTCCATCACAAGGAGGATCACCTCCATCACAGGGCTGATCACCAGTCCATCAAAGGGAGGATCACCAGTCCATCACATGGCTGATAACCAGATCATCAAAGGGGCTATAACCAGTCCATCAAAGGGATGATCACCAGTACATCAAAGGGAGGATCACCCGTCCATCACAGGGCTGATAACCAGCCCATCAAAGGGAGGATCACCAGTCCGTCAAAGGGAGGATCACCAGTCCATCACAGGGCTGATCACCAGTCCATCACAGGTCTGTTAACCAGTCCACCACAGGGCTCATCACCAGTCCATCACAGGAAGGATCACCATTTCATTACAGGGAGGATCACCAGTCCATCACAGGGCTCATCACCAGTCCATCACAGGTCTGATCACCAGTCCAACACAGGGCTGATCACCAGTCCATCACAGGGCTCATCACCAGTCCATCACAGGTCTGATCACCAGTCCAACACAGGTCTGATCACCAGTCCAATACAGGAAGGATCACCAGTCCATCACAGGGCTGATCACCAGTCCATCAGAGGGAGGATCACCAGTCCATCACAGGGCTGATCACCAGTCCATCACAGGGAGGATCACCAGTCCATCACAGGGCTGATCACCATTCCATCAAAGGGAGGATCACCAGTCCATCAGAGGGAGGATCACCAGTCCATCACAGGGAGGATCACCAGTCCATCACAGGGCTGATCACCAGTCCATCACAGTGAGGATCACCAGTCCATCACAGGGAGGATCACCAATCCAGCACAGGGAGGATCACCAGTCCATCACAGGGCTGATCACCAGTCCATCAAAGGGAGGATCACCAGTCCATCACAGGGCTGATCACCAGTCCATCAGAGGGAGGATCCCCAGTCCATCAAAAGGAGGATCACCAGTCCATCACAGGGCTGAAAACCAGTTCATAAAAGGGAGGATCACCAATCCATCACATGGCTGATAACCAGTCCATCGAAGGGGTTATAACCAGTCCATCAAAGGGATGATCACCAGTCCATCAAAGGGAGGATCACCAGTCCATCACAGAGAGGATCACCAGTCCATCATAGGGCTGATCACCATTCCATCAGAGGGAGGATCACCAGTCCATCACAGGGAGGATCACCAGTCCATCACAGGGAGAATCACCAGTCCATCACAGGGCTGGTAACCAGCCCATCAAAGGGAGGATCACCAGTCCATCAAAGGGAGGATAACCAGTCCAACACAGGGCTCATCACCGGTCCAACACAGAGCTGATCACCAGTCCATCACCGGGAGGATCACCAGTCCATCACAGGGCTGATCACCAGTCCAACACAGTTCTGATCACCAGTCCATCACAGGGCTCATCACCAGTCCATCACAGGAAGGATCACCAGTCCATCACAGGGAGGATCACCAGTCCATCAGAGGGAGGATCACCAGTCCATCACAGGGAGGATCACCAGTCCATCACAGGGCTCATCACCAGTCCATCACAGGAAGGATCACCAGTCCATCACAGGGAGGATCACCCGTCCATCACAGGGAGGATCACCAATCCATCACAGGGAGGATCACCAGTCCATCACAGGGCTGATCACCAGTCCATCAGAGGGAGGATCACCAGTCCATCACAAGGAGGATTACCAGTCCATCACAGGGCTCATCACCAGTCCATCAAATGGAGGATCACCAGTCCATCACAGAGAGGATCACCAGTCCATCATAGGGCTGATCACCAGTCCATCAGAGGGAGGATCACCAGTCCATCACAGGGAGGATCACCAGTCCATCACAGGGCTGATCACCAGTCCATCACAGGGAGGATCACCAGTCCATCACAGGGAGGATCACCAATCCATCACAGGGAGGATCACCAGTCCATCACAGGCCTGATCACCAGTCCATCAGAGGGAGGATCACCAGTCCATCACAAGGAGGATCACCTCCATCACAGGGCTGATCACCAGTCCATCAAAGGGAGGATCACCAGTCCATCACATGGCTGATAACCAGTCCATCAAAGGGGCTATAACCAGTCCATCAAAGGGATGATCACCAGTACATCAAAGGGAGGATCAACCGTCCATCACAGGGCTGATAACCAGCCCATCAAAGGGAGGATCACCAGTCCGTCAAAGGGAGGATCACCAGTCCATCACAGTGCTGATCACCAGTCCATCACAGGGAGGATCACCAGTCCATCACAGGGAGGATCACCAATCCAGCACAGGGAGGATCACCAGTCCATCACAGGGCTGATCACCAGTCCATCAGAGGGAGGATCACCAGTCCATAACAAGGAGGATCACCAATCCAGCACAGGGAGGATCACCAGTCCATCACAGGGCTGATCACCAGTCCATCAGAGGGAGGATCACCAGTCCATAACAAGGAGGATCACCAGTCCATCACAGGGCTGATCACCAGTCCATCAAAGGGAGGATCACCAGTCCATCACATGGCTGATAACCAGTCCATCAAAGGGGCTATAACCAGTCCATCAAAGGGATGATCACCAGTCCATCAAAGGGAGGATCACCAGTCCATCACAGGGAGGATCACCAGTCCATCATAGGGCTGATAACCGGTCCATCAGAGGGAGGATCACCAGTCCATCACAGGGAGGATCACCAGTCCATCATAGGGCTGATAACCGGTCCATCAGAGGGAGGATCACCAGTCCATCACAGGGAGGATCAACAGTCCATCACAGGGCTGATCACCAGTCCATCACAGGGAGGATCACCAGTCCATCACAGGGAGGATCACCAATCCATCACAGGGAGGATCACCAGTCCATCACAGGGCTGATCACCAGTCCATCAGAGGGAGGATCACCAGTCCATCACAAGGAGGATCACCAGTCCATCACAGGGCTGATCACCAGTCCATCAAAGGGAGGATCACCAGTCCATCACATGGCTGATAACCAGTCCATCAAAGGGGCTATAACCAGTCCATCAAAGGGAGGATCACCAGTCCATCAAAGGGAGGATCACCAGTCCATCAGAGGGAGGATCACCAGTCCATCACAGGGAGGATCACCAGTCCATCACAGGGCTGATCACCAGTCCATCACAGGGAGGATCACCAGTCCATCACAGGGAGGATCACCAATCCATCACAGGGAGGATCACCAGTCCATCACAGGCCTGATCACCAGTCCATCAGAGGGAGGATCACCAGTCCATCACAAGGAGGATCACCTCCATCACAGGGCTGATCACCAGTCCATCAAAGGGAGGATCACCAGTCCATCACATGGCTGATAACCAGTCCATCAAAGGGGCTATAACCAGTCCATCAAAGGGATGATCACCAGTACATCAAAGGGAGGATCAACCGTCCATCACAGGGCTGATAACCAGCCCATCAAAGGGAGGATCACCAGTCCGTCAAAGGGAGGATCACCAGTCCATCACAGTGCTGATCACCAGTCCATCACAGGGAGGATCACCAGTCCATCACAGGGAGGATCACCAATCCAGCACAGGGAGGATCACCAGTCCATCACAGGGCTGATCACCAGTCCATCAGAGGGAGGATCACCAGTCCATAACAAGGAGGATCACCAATCCAGCACAGGGAGGATCACCAGTCCATCACAGGGCTGATCACCAGTCCATCAGAGGGAGGATCACCAGTCCATAACAAGGAGGATCACCAGTCCATCACAGGGCTGATCACCAGTCCATCAAAGGGAGGATCACCAGTCCATCACATGGCTGATAACCAGTCCATCAAAGGGGCTATAACCAGTCCATCAAAGGGATGATCACCAGTCCATCAAAGGGAGGATCACCAGTCCATCACAGGGAGGATCACCAGTCCATCATAGGGCTGATAACCGGTCCATCAGAGGGAGGATCACCAGTCCATCACAGGGAGGATCACCAGTCCATCATAGGGCTGATAACCGGTCCATCAGAGGGAGGATCACCAGTCCATCACAGGGAGGATCAACAGTCCATCACAGAGAGGATCACCTGTCCATCAAAGGGAGGATCACCAGTCCATCACAGAGAGGATCACCTGTCCATCATAGGGCTGATCACCATTCCATCAGAGGGAGGATCACCAGTCCATCACAGGGAGGATCACCAGTCCATCACAGGGAGGATCACCAATCCATCACAGGGAGGATCACCAGTCCATCACAGGGCTGATCACCAGTCCATCAGAGGGAGGATCACCAATCCATCACAGGGAGGATCACCAGTCCATGACAGGGCTCATCACCAGTCCATCACAGGTCTGATCACCAGTCCAACATAGGGCTGATCACCAGTCCATCACAGGGCTCATCACCAGTCCATCACAGGTCTGATCACCAGTCCAACACAGGGAGGATCACCAGTCCATCACAAGGAGGATCACCAGTCCAATACAGGAAGGATCACCAGTCCATCACAGGGCTGATCACCAGTCCATCACAGGGAGGATCACTAGTCCATCACAGGGCTGATCACCAGTCCATCAAAGGGAGGATCACCAGTCCATCACAGGGCTGAAAACCAGTCCATAAAAGGGAGGATCACCAATCCATCACATGGCTGATAACCAGTCCATCGAAGGGGTTATAACCAGTCCATCAAAGGGATGATCACCAGTCCATCAAAGGGAGGATCACCAGTCCATCACAGAGAGGATCACCAGTCCATCATAGGGCTGATCACCAGTCCATCAGAGGGAGGATCACCAGTCCATCACAGGGAGGATCACCAGTCCATCACAGTGCTGATCACCAGTCCATCACAGGGAGGATCACCAGTCCATCACAGGGAGGATCACGAATCCAGCACAGGGAGGATCACCAGTCCATCACAGGGCTGATCACCAGTCCATCAGAGGGAGGATCACCAGTCCATAACAAGGAGGATCATCAGTCCATCACAGGGCTGATCACCAGTCCATCAAAGGGAGGATCACCAGTCCATCACATGGCTGATAACCAGTCCATCAAAGGGGCTATAACCAGTCCATCAAAGAGAGGATCACCAGTCCATCAAAGGGAGGATCACCAGTCCATCACAGGGCTGATAACCAGCCCATCAAAGGGAGGATCACCAGTCCAACACAGGGCTCATCACCGGTCCAACACAGGGCTGATCACCAGTCCAACACAGAGAGGATCACCAGTCTAACACAGGGCTGATCACCAGTCCATCACCGGGAGGATCACCAGTCCATCGATGGGCTGATCACCAGTCCATCACAGGTCTGATCACCAGTCCATAACAGGGCTGATCACCAGTCCATCACAGGGAGGATCACCAGTCCATCACAGGGAGGATCACCAATCCATCACAGGGAGGATCACCAGTCCATCACAGGGCTGATCACCAGTCCATCAGAAGGAGGATCACCAATCCATCACAGGGAGGATCACCAGTCCATGAAAGGGCTCATCACCAGTCCATCACAGGTCTGATCACCAGTCCAACATAGGGCTGATCACCAGTCCATCACAGGGCTCATCACCAGTCCATCACAGGTCTGATCACCAGTCCAACACAGGGAGGATCACCAGTCCATCACAGGGAGGATCACCAGTCCAATACAGGAAGGATCACCAGTCCATCACAGGGCTGATCACCAGTCCATCACAGGGAGGATCACTAGTCCATCACAGGGAGGATCACCAATCTAGCACAGGGAGGATCACCAGTCCATCACAGGGCTGATAACCAGCCCATCAAAGGGAGGATCACCAGTGCAACACAGGGCTCATCACCGGTCCAACACAGTAATGATCACCAGTCCAACACAGGGAGGATCACCAGTCTAACACAGGGCTGATCACCAGTCCATCACCGGGAGGATCAACAGTCCATCACCGGGCTGATCACCAGTCCATCACAGGGAGGATCACCAGTCCATCAGAGGAAGGATCACCAGTCCATCACAGGGAGGATCACCAGTCCATCACAGGGCTGATCACCAGTCCATCACAGGGAGGATCACCAGTCCATCACAGGGAGGATCACCAATCCAGCACAGGGAGGATCACCAGTCCAACACAGGGCTGATCACCAGTCCATCACAGTGCTCATCACCAGTCCATCACAGAAAGGATCACCAGTCCATCACAGGTCTGATCACCAGTCCAACACAGGGAGGATCACCAGTCCATCACAGGGAGGATCACCAGTCCAATACAGGAAGGATCACCAGTCCATCACAGGGCTGATCACCAGTCCATCACAGGGAGGATCACTAGTCCATCACAGGGCTGATCACCAGTCCATCAAAGGGAGGATCACCAGTCCATCACAGGGCTGATCACCAGTCCATCAGAGGGAGGATCCCCAGTCCATCAAAAGGAGGATCACCAGTCCATCACAGGGCTGAAAACCAGTCCATAAAAGGGAGGATCACCAATCCATCACATGGCTGATAACCAGTCCCTCGAAGGGGTTATAACCAGTCCATCAAAGGGATGATCACCAGTCCATCAAAGGGAGGATCACCAGTCCATCACAGAGAGGATCACCAGTCCATCATAGGGCTGATCACCAGTCCATCAGAGGGAGGATCACCAGTCCATCACAGGGAGGATCACCAGTCCATCACAGGGAGGATCACCAGTCCATCACAGGGAGAATCACCAGTCCATCACAGGGCTGGTAACCAGCCCATCAAAGGGAGGATCACCAGTCCATCAAAGGGAGGATAACCAGTCCAACACAGGGCTCATCACCGGTCCAACACAGAGCTGATCACCAGTCCATCACCGGGAGGATCACCAGTCCATCACAGCGCTGATCACCAGTCCAACACAGGGCTGATCACCAGTCCATCACAGGGCTCATCACCAGTCCATCACAGGAAGGATAACCAGTCCATCACAGGGAGGATCACCAGTCCATCAGAGGGAGGATCACCAGTCCATCACAGGGAGGATCAACAGTCCATCACAGGGAGGATCACCAATCCATCACAGGGAGGATCACCAGTCCATCACAAGGAGGATCACCAGTCCATCACAGGGCTGATCACCAGTCCATCAAAGGAAGGATCACCAATCCATCACAGGGAGGATCACCAGTCCATCACAGGGCTGATCACCAGTCCATCAGAGGGAGGATCATCAGTCCATCACAGGGAGGATCACCAGTCCATCGAGGGCTGATCACCAGTCCATCAAAGGGAGGATCACCAGTCCATCACATGGCTGATAACCAGTCCATCACAGGGGCTATAACCAGTCCATCAAAGGGAGGATCACCAGTCCATCAAAGGGAGGATCACCAGTCCATCACAGGGCTGGTAACCAGCCCATCAAAGGGAGGATCACCAGTCCATCAAAGGGAGGATCACCAGTCCAACACAGGGCTCATCACCGGTCCAACACAGGGCTGATCACCTGTCCAACACAGGGAGGATCACCAGTCCAACACAGGGCTGATCACCAGTCCATCACAGGGCTCATCACCAGTCCATCACAGGAAGGATCACCAGTCCATCACAGGGAGGATCACCCGTCCATCACAGTGAGGATCACCAATCCATCACAGGGACGATCACCAGTCCATCACAGGGAGGATCACCAGTCCAACACAGGGCTGATCACCAGTCCATCACAGGGCTCATCACCAGTCCATCAAAGAAAGGATCACCAGTCCATCACAGGGAGGATCACCAGTCCATCAGAGGGAGGATCACCAGTCCATCACAGGGAGGATCAACAGTCCATCACAGGGAGGATCACCAATCCATCACAGGGAGGATCACCAGTCCATCACATGGCTGATAACCAGTCCATCACAGGGGCTATAACCAGTCCATCAAAGGGAGGATCACCAGTCCATCACATGGCTGATAACCAGTCCATCACAGGGGCTATAACCAGTCCATCAAAGGGAGGATCACCAGTCCATCAAAGGGAGGATCACCAGTCCATCACAGCGCTGGTAACCAGCCCATCAAAGGGAGGATCACCAGTCCATCAAAGGGAGGATCACCAGTCCAACACAGGGCTCATCACCGGTCCAACACAGGGCTGATCACCAGTCCAACACAGGGAGGATCACCAGTCTAACACAGGGCTGATCACCAGTCCATCACAGGGAGGATCACCAGTCCATCACAGGGAGGATCACCAATCCAGCACAGGGAGGATCACCAGTCCATCACAGGGCTGATCACCAGTCCATCACAGGGCTGATCACCAGTCCATCAAATGGAGGATTACCAGTCCATCACATGGCTGATGACCAGTCCATCACAGTGCTCATCAGCAGTCCATCACAGAAAGGATCACCAGTCCATCACAGGGAGGATCACCAGTCCATCAGAGGGAGGATCACCAGTCCATCACAGGGAGGATCAACAGTCCATCACAGGGAGGATCACCAATCCATCACAGGGAGGATCACCAGTCCATCACATGGCTGATAACCAGTCCATCACAGGGGCTATAACCAGTCCATCACAGGGACGATCACCAGTCCATCACAGGGAGGATCACCAGTCCAACACAGGGCTGATCACCAGTCCATCACAGGGCTCATCACCAGTCCATCACAGAAAGGATAACCAATACATCACAGGGAGGATCACCAGTCCATCAGAGGGAGGATCACCAGTCCATCACAGGGAGGATCAACAGTCCATCACAGGGAGGATCACCAATCCATCACAGGGAGGATCACCAGTCCATCACATGGCTGATAACCAGTCCATCACAGGGGCTATAACCAGTCCATCAAAGGGAGGATCACCAGTCCATCAAAGGGAGGATCACCAGTCCATCACAGCGCTGGTAACCAGCCCATCAAAGGGAGGATCACCAGTCCATCAAAGGGAGGACCACCAGTCCAACAAAGGGCTCATCACCGGTCCAACACAGGGCTGATCACCAGTCCATCACATGGCTGATAACCAGTCCATCACAGGGGCTATAACCAGTCCATCAAAGGGAGGATCACCAGTCCATCAAAGGGAGGGTCACCAGTCCATCACCGGGAGGATCACCAGTCCATCGATGGGCTGATCACCAGTCCATCACAGGTCTGATCACCAGTCCATAACAGGGCTGATCACCAGTCCATCACAGGGAGGATCACCAGTCCATCACAGGGAGGATCACCAATCCATCACAGGGAGGATCACCAGTCCATCACAGGGCTGATCACCAGTCCATCAGAGGGAGGATCACCAATCCATCACAGGGAGGATCACCAGTCCATGACAGGGCTCATCACCAGTCCATCACAGGTCTGATCACCAGTCCAACATAGGGCTGATCACCAGTCCATCACAGGGCTCATCACCAGTCCATCACAGGTCTGATCACCAGTCCCACACAGGGAGGATCACCAGTCCATCACAGGGAGGATCACCAGTCCAATACAGGAAGGATCACCAATTCATTACAGGGAGGATCACCAGTCCATCACAGGGCTCATCACCAGTCCATCACAGGGCTCATCACCAGTCCATCACAGGAAGGATCACCAGTCCATCACAGGGAGGATCACCAGTCCATCAGAGGGAGGATCACCAGTCCATCACAGGGAGGATCAACAGTCCATCACAGGGAGGATCACCAATCCATCACAGGGAGGATCACCAGTCCATCACAAGGAGGATCACCAGTCCATCACAGGGCTGATCACCAGTCCATCAGAGGGAGGATCATCAGTCCATCACAGGGAGGATCACCAGTCCATCGAGGGCTGATCACCAGTCCATCAGAGGGAGGATCACCAGTCCATCACAGGGAGGATGACCAGTCCATCACAGGGCTGATCACCAGTCCATCACAGGGAGGATCACCAGTCCATCACAGGGAGGATCACCAATCCATCACAGGGAGGATCACCAGTCCATCACAGGCCTGATCACCAGTCCATCAGAGGGAGGATCACCAGTCCATCACAAGGAGGATCACCTCCATCACAGGGCTGATCACCAGTCCATCAAAGGGAGGATCACCAGTCCATCACATGGCTGATAACCAGTCCATCAAAGGGACTATAACCAGTCCATCAAAGGGATGATCACCAGTACATTAAAGGGAGGATCAACCGTCCATCACAGGGCTGATAACCAGCCCATCAAAGGGAGGATCACCAGTCCGTCAAAGGGAGGATCACCAGTCCATCACAGGGCTGATCACCAGTCCATCACAGGTCTGTTAACCAGTCCAACACAAGGCTGATCACCAGTCCATCACAGGGCTCATCACCAGTCCATCACAGGAAGGATCACCAATTCATTACAGGGAGGATCACCAGTCCATCACAGGGCTCATCACCAGTCCATCACAGGGCTCATCACCAGTCCATCACAGGAAGGATCACCAGTCCATCACAGGGAGGATCACCAGTCCATCAGAGGGAGGATCACCAGTCCATCACAGGGAGGATCAACAGTCCATCACAGGGAGGATCACCAATCCATCACAGGGAGGATCACCAGTCCATCACAAGGAGGATCAAAAGTCCATCACCGGGCTGATCACCAGTCCATCAAAGGGAGGATCACCAATCCATCACAGGGAGGATCACCAGTCCATCACAGGGCTGATCACCAGTCCATCAGAGGGAGGATCATCAGTCCATCACAGGGAGGATCACCAGTCCATCACAGGGCTGATCACCAGTCCATCAAAGGGAGGATCACCAGTCCATCACATGGCTGATAACCAGTCCATCACAGGGGCTATAACCAGTCCATCAAAGGGAGGATCACCAGTCCATCAAAGGGAGGACCACCAGTCCATCACAGGGCTGGTAACCAGCCCATCAAAGGGAGGATCACCAGTCCATCAAAGGGAGGATCACCAGTCCAACACAGGGCTCATCACCGGTCCAACACAGGGCTGATCACCAGTCCAACACAGGGAGGATCACCAGTCCAACACAGGGCTGATCACCAGTCCATCACAGGGCTCATCACCAGTCCATCACAGGAAGGATCACCAGTCCATCACAGGGAGGATCACCCGTCCATCACAGGGAGGATCACCAATCCATCACAGGGAGGATCACCAGTCCATCACAGGGATGATCACCAGTCCATCAGACGGAGGATCACCAGTCCATCACAAGGAGGATTACCAGTCCATCACAGGGCTCATCACCAGTCCATCAAAGGGAGGATCACCAGTCCATCACAGAGAGGATCACCAGTCCATCATAGGGCTGATCACCAGTCCATCAGAGGGAGGATCACCAGTCCATCACAGGGAGGATCACCAGTCCATCACAGGGCTGATCACCAGTCCATCACAGGGAGGATCACCAGTCCATCACAGGGAGGATCACCAATCCATCACAGGGAGGATCACCAGTCCATCACAGGCCTGATCACCAGTCCATCAGAGGGAGGATCACCAGTCCATCACAAGGAGGATCACCTCCATCACAGGGCTGATCACCAGTCCATCAAAGGGAGGATCACCAGTCCATCACATGGCTGATAACCAGTCCATCAAAGGGGCTATAACCAGTCCATCAAAGGGATGATCACCAGTACATCAAAGGGAGGATCAACCGTCCATCACAGGGCTGATAACCAGCCCATCAAAGGGAGGATCACCAGTCCGTCAAAGGGAGGATCACCAGTCCATCACAGTGCTGATCACCAGTCCATCACAGGGAGGATCACCAGTCCATCACAGGGAGGATCACCAATCCAGCACAGGGAGGATCACCAGTCCATCACAGGGCTGATCACCAGTCCATCAGAGGGAGGATCACCAGTCCATAACAAGGAGGATCACCAATCCAGCACAGGGAGGATCACCAGTCCATCACAGGGCTGATCACCAGTCCATCAGAGGGAGGATCACCAGTCCATAACAAGGAGGATCACCAGTCCATCACAGGGCTGATCACCAGTCCATCAAAGGGAGGATCACCAGTCCATCACATGGCTGATAACCAGTCCATCAAAGGGGCTATAACCAGTCCATCAAAGGGATGATCACCAGTCCATCAAAGGGAGGATCACCAGTCCATCACAGGGAGGATCACCAGTCCATCATAGGGCTGATAACCGGTCCATCAGAGGGAGGATCACCAGTCCATCACAGGGAGGATCACCAGTCCATCATAGGGCTGATAACCGGTCCATCAGAGGGAGGATCACCAGTCCATCACAGGGAGGATCAACAGTCCATCACAGGGCTGATCACCAGTCCATCACAGGGAGGATCACCAGTCCATCACAGGGAGGATCACCAATCCATCACAGGGAGGATCACCAGTCCATCACAGGGCTGATCACCAGTCCATCAGAGGGAGGATCACCAGTCCATCACAAGGAGGATCACCAGTCCATCAAAGGGAGGATCACCAGTCCATCACATGGCTGATAACCAGTCCATCAAAGGGGCTATAACCAGTCCATCAAAGGGAGGATCACCAGTCCATCAAAGGGAGGATCACCAGTCCATCACAGGGCTGATAACCAGCACATCAAAGGGAGGATCACCAGTCCATCAAAGGGAGGATCACCAGTCCAACACAGGGCTCATCACCGGTCCAACACAGGGCTGATCACCAGTCCAACACAGAGAGGATCACCAGTCTAACACAGGGCTGATCACCAGTCCATCACCGGGAGGATCACCAGTCCATCGATGGGCTGATCACCAGTCCATCAATGGGAGGATCACCAGTCCATCACAGGGGCTATAACCAGTCCATCAAAGGGAGGATCACCAGTCCATCAAAGGGAGGATCACCAGTCCATCACAGGGCTGGTAACCAGCCCATCAAAGGGAGGATCACCAGTCCATCAGAGGGAGGATCACCAGTCCATCACAGGGAGGATCACCAGTCCATCACAGGGCTGATCACCAGTCCATCACAGGGAGGATCACCAGTCCATCACAGGGAGGATCACCAATCCATCACAGGGAGGATCACCAGTCCATCACAGGCCTGATCACCAGTCCATCAGAGGGAGGATCACCAGTCCATCACAAGGAGGATCACCTCCATCACAGGGCTGATCACCAGTCCATCAAAGGGAGGATCACCAGTCCATCACATGGCTGATAACCAGATCATCAAAGGGGCTATAACCAGTCCATCAAAGGGATGATCACCAGTACATCAAAGGGAGGATCACCCGTCCATCACAGGGCTGATAACCAGCCCATCAAAGGGAGGATCACCAGTCCGTCAAAGGGAGGATCACCAGTCCATCACAGGGCTGATCACCAGTCCATCACAGGTCTGTTAACCAGTCCACCACAGGGCTCATCACCAGTCCATCACAGGAAGGATCACCATTTCATTACAGGGAGGATCACCAGTCCATCACAGGGCTCATCACCAGTCCATCACAGGTCTGATCACCAGTCCAACACAGGGCTGATCACCAGTCCATCACAGGGCTCATCACCAGTCCATCACAGGTCTGATCACCAGTCCAACACAGGTCTGATCACCAGTCCAATACAGGAAGGATCACCAGTCCATCACAGGGCTGATCACCAGTCCATCAGAGGGAGGATCACCAGTCCATCACAGGGCTGATCACCAGTCCATCACAGGGAGGATCACCAGTCCATCACAGGGCTGATCACCATTCCATCAAAGGGAGGATCACCAGTCCATCAGAGGGAGGATCACCAGTCCATCACAGGGAGGATCACCAGTCCATCACAGGGCTGATCACCAGTCCATCACAGTGAGGATCACCAGTCCATCACAGGG
The DNA here is from genome assembly GCF_947347685.1 of Pleuronectes platessa. Taxonomy (NCBI): domain Eukaryota; kingdom Metazoa; phylum Chordata; class Actinopteri; order Pleuronectiformes; family Pleuronectidae; genus Pleuronectes; species Pleuronectes platessa. Next base: position 16,903,397 of record NC_070649.1, on the reverse strand, counting down.
AGGATCACCAATCCAGCACAGGGAGGATCACCAGTCCATCACAGGGCTGATCACCAGTCCATCAAAGGGAGGATCACCAGTCCATCACAGGGCTGATCACCAGTCCATCAGAGGGAGGATCCCCAGTCCATCAAAAGGAGGATCACCAGTCCATCACAGGGCTGAAAACCAGTTCATAAAAGGGAGGATCACCAATCCATCACATGGCTGATAACCAGTCCATCGAAGGGGTTATAACCAGTCCATCAAAGGGATGATCACCAGTCCATCAAAGGGAGGATCACCAGTCCATCACAGAGAGGATCACCAGTCCATCATAGGGCTGATCACCATTCCATCAGAGGGAGGATCACCAGTCCATCACAGGGAGGATCACCAGTCCATCACAGGGAGAATCACCAGTCCATCACAGGGCTGGTAACCAGCCCATCAAAGGGAGGATCACCAGTCCATCAAAGGGAGGATAACCAGTCCAACACAGGGCTCATCACCGGTCCAACACAGAGCTGATCACCAGTCCATCACCGGGAGGATCACCAGTCCATCACAGGGCTGATCACCAGTCCAACACAGTTCTGATCACCAGTCCATCACAGGGCTCATCACCAGTCCATCACAGGAAGGATCACCAGTCCATCACAGGGAGGATCACCAGTCCATCAGAGGGAGGATCACCAGTCCATCACAGGGAGGATCACCAGTCCATCACAGGGCTCATCACCAGTCCATCACAGGAAGGATCACCAGTCCATCACAGGGAGGATCACCCGTCCATCACAGGGAGGATCACCAATCCATCACAGGGAGGATCACCAGTCCATCACAGGGCTGATCACCAGTCCATCAGAGGGAGGATCACCAGTCCATCACAAGGAGGATTACCAGTCCATCACAGGGCTCATCACCAGTCCATCAAATGGAGGATCACCAGTCCATCACAGAGAGGATCACCAGTCCATCATAGGGCTGATCACCAGTCCATCAGAGGGAGGATCACCAGTCCATCACAGGGAGGATCACCAGTCCATCACAGGGCTGATCACCAGTCCATCACAGGGAGGATCACCAGTCCATCACAGGGAGGATCACCAATCCATCACAGGGAGGATCACCAGTCCATCACAGGCCTGATCACCAGTCCATCAGAGGGAGGATCACCAGTCCATCACAAGGAGGATCACCTCCATCACAGGGCTGATCACCAGTCCATCAAAGGGAGGATCACCAGTCCATCACATGGCTGATAACCAGTCCATCAAAGGGGCTATAACCAGTCCATCAAAGGGATGATCACCAGTACATCAAAGGGAGGATCAACCGTCCATCACAGGGCTGATAACCAGCCCATCAAAGGGAGGATCACCAGTCCGTCAAAGGGAGGATCACCAGTCCATCACAGTGCTGATCACCAGTCCATCACAGGGAGGATCACCAGTCCATCACAGGGAGGATCACCAATCCAGCACAGGGAGGATCACCAGTCCATCACAGGGCTGATCACCAGTCCATCAGAGGGAGGATCACCAGTCCATAACAAGGAGGATCACCAATCCAGCACAGGGAGGATCACCAGTCCATCACAGGGCTGATCACCAGTCCATCAGAGGGAGGATCACCAGTCCATAACAAGGAGGATCACCAGTCCATCACAGGGCTGATCACCAGTCCATCAAAGGGAGGATCACCAGTCCATCACATGGCTGATAACCAGTCCATCAAAGGGGCTATAACCAGTCCATCAAAGGGATGATCACCAGTCCATCAAAGGGAGGATCACCAGTCCATCACAGGGAGGATCACCAGTCCATCATAGGGCTGATAACCGGTCCATCAGAGGGAGGATCACCAGTCCATCACAGGGAGGATCACCAGTCCATCATAGGGCTGATAACCGGTCCATCAGAGGGAGGATCACCAGTCCATCACAGGGAGGATCAACAGTCCATCACAGGGCTGATCACCAGTCCATCACAGGGAGGATCACCAGTCCATCACAGGGAGGATCACCAATCCATCACAGGGAGGATCACCAGTCCATCACAGGGCTGATCACCAGTCCATCAGAGGGAGGATCACCAGTCCATCACAAGGAGGATCACCAGTCCATCACAGGGCTGATCACCAGTCCATCAAAGGGAGGATCACCAGTCCATCACATGGCTGATAACCAGTCCATCAAAGGGGCTATAACCAGTCCATCAAAGGGAGGATCACCAGTCCATCAAAGGGAGGATCACCAGTCCATCAGAGGGAGGATCACCAGTCCATCACAGGGAGGATCACCAGTCCATCACAGGGCTGATCACCAGTCCATCACAGGGAGGATCACCAGTCCATCACAGGGAGGATCACCAATCCATCACAGGGAGGATCACCAGTCCATCACAGGCCTGATCACCAGTCCATCAGAGGGAGGATCACCAGTCCATCACAAGGAGGATCACCTCCATCACAGGGCTGATCACCAGTCCATCAAAGGGAGGATCACCAGTCCATCACATGGCTGATAACCAGTCCATCAAAGGGGCTATAACCAGTCCATCAAAGGGATGATCACCAGTACATCAAAGGGAGGATCAACCGTCCATCACAGGGCTGATAACCAGCCCATCAAAGGGAGGATCACCAGTCCGTCAAAGGGAGGATCACCAGTCCATCACAGTGCTGATCACCAGTCCATCACAGGGAGGATCACCAGTCCATCACAGGGAGGATCACCAATCCAGCACAGGGAGGATCACCAGTCCATCACAGGGCTGATCACCAGTCCATCAGAGGGAGGATCACCAGTCCATAACAAGGAGGATCACCAATCCAGCACAGGGAGGATCACCAGTCCATCACAGGGCTGATCACCAGTCCATCAGAGGGAGGATCACCAGTCCATAACAAGGAGGATCACCAGTCCATCACAGGGCTGATCACCAGTCCATCAAAGGGAGGATCACCAGTCCATCACATGGCTGATAACCAGTCCATCAAAGGGGCTATAACCAGTCCATCAAAGGGATGATCACCAGTCCATCAAAGGGAGGATCACCAGTCCATCACAGGGAGGATCACCAGTCCATCATAGGGCTGATAACCGGTCCATCAGAGGGAGGATCACCAGTCCATCACAGGGAGGATCACCAGTCCATCATAGGGCTGATAACCGGTCCATCAGAGGGAGGATCACCAGTCCATCACAGGGAGGATCAACAGTCCATCACAGAGAGGATCACCTGTCCATCAAAGGGAGGATCACCAGTCCATCACAGAGAGGATCACCTGTCCATCATAGGGCTGATCACCATTCCATCAGAGGGAGGATCACCAGTCCATCACAGGGAGGATCACCAGTCCATCACAGGGAGGATCACCAATCCATCACAGGGAGGATCACCAGTCCATCACAGGGCTGATCACCAGTCCATCAGAGGGAGGATCACCAATCCATCACAGGGAGGATCACCAGTCCATGACAGGGCTCATCACCAGTCCATCACAGGTCTGATCACCAGTCCAACATAGGGCTGATCACCAGTCCATCACAGGGCTCATCACCAGTCCATCACAGGTCTGATCACCAGTCCAACACAGGGAGGATCACCAGTCCATCACAAGGAGGATCACCAGTCCAATACAGGAAGGATCACCAGTCCATCACAGGGCTGATCACCAGTCCATCACAGGGAGGATCACTAGTCCATCACAGGGCTGATCACCAGTCCATCAAAGGGAGGATCACCAGTCCATCACAGGGCTGAAAACCAGTCCATAAAAGGGAGGATCACCAATCCATCACATGGCTGATAACCAGTCCATCGAAGGGGTTATAACCAGTCCATCAAAGGGATGATCACCAGTCCATCAAAGGGAGGATCACCAGTCCATCACAGAGAGGATCACCAGTCCATCATAGGGCTGATCACCAGTCCATCAGAGGGAGGATCACCAGTCCATCACAGGGAGGATCACCAGTCCATCACAGTGCTGATCACCAGTCCATCACAGGGAGGATCACCAGTCCATCACAGGGAGGATCACGAATCCAGCACAGGGAGGATCACCAGTCCATCACAGGGCTGATCACCAGTCCATCAGAGGGAGGATCACCAGTCCATAACAAGGAGGATCATCAGTCCATCACAGGGCTGATCACCAGTCCATCAAAGGGAGGATCACCAGTCCATCACATGGCTGATAACCAGTCCATCAAAGGGGCTATAACCAGTCCATCAAAGAGAGGATCACCAGTCCATCAAAGGGAGGATCACCAGTCCATCACAGGGCTGATAACCAGCCCATCAAAGGGAGGATCACCAGTCCAACACAGGGCTCATCACCGGTCCAACACAGGGCTGATCACCAGTCCAACACAGAGAGGATCACCAGTCTAACACAGGGCTGATCACCAGTCCATCACCGGGAGGATCACCAGTCCATCGATGGGCTGATCACCAGTCCATCACAGGTCTGATCACCAGTCCATAACAGGGCTGATCACCAGTCCATCACAGGGAGGATCACCAGTCCATCACAGGGAGGATCACCAATCCATCACAGGGAGGATCACCAGTCCATCACAGGGCTGATCACCAGTCCATCAGAAGGAGGATCACCAATCCATCACAGGGAGGATCACCAGTCCATGAAAGGGCTCATCACCAGTCCATCACAGGTCTGATCACCAGTCCAACATAGGGCTGATCACCAGTCCATCACAGGGCTCATCACCAGTCCATCACAGGTCTGATCACCAGTCCAACACAGGGAGGATCACCAGTCCATCACAGGGAGGATCACCAGTCCAATACAGGAAGGATCACCAGTCCATCACAGGGCTGATCACCAGTCCATCACAGGGAGGATCACTAGTCCATCACAGGGAGGATCACCAATCTAGCACAGGGAGGATCACCAGTCCATCACAGGGCTGATAACCAGCCCATCAAAGGGAGGATCACCAGTGCAACACAGGGCTCATCACCGGTCCAACACAGTAATGATCACCAGTCCAACACAGGGAGGATCACCAGTCTAACACAGGGCTGATCACCAGTCCATCACCGGGAGGATCAACAGTCCATCACCGGGCTGATCACCAGTCCATCACAGGGAGGATCACCAGTCCATCAGAGGAAGGATCACCAGTCCATCACAGGGAGGATCACCAGTCCATCACAGGGCTGATCACCAGTCCATCACAGGGAGGATCACCAGTCCATCACAGGGAGGATCACCAATCCAGCACAGGGAGGATCACCAGTCCAACACAGGGCTGATCACCAGTCCATCACAGTGCTCATCACCAGTCCATCACAGAAAGGATCACCAGTCCATCACAGGTCTGATCACCAGTCCAACACAGGGAGGATCACCAGTCCATCACAGGGAGGATCACCAGTCCAATACAGGAAGGATCACCAGTCCATCACAGGGCTGATCACCAGTCCATCACAGGGAGGATCACTAGTCCATCACAGGGCTGATCACCAGTCCATCAAAGGGAGGATCACCAGTCCATCACAGGGCTGATCACCAGTCCATCAGAGGGAGGATCCCCAGTCCATCAAAAGGAGGATCACCAGTCCATCACAGGGCTGAAAACCAGTCCATAAAAGGGAGGATCACCAATCCATCACATGGCTGATAACCAGTCCCTCGAAGGGGTTATAACCAGTCCATCAAAGGGATGATCACCAGTCCATCAAAGGGAGGATCACCAGTCCATCACAGAGAGGATCACCAGTCCATCATAGGGCTGATCACCAGTCCATCAGAGGGAGGATCACCAGTCCATCACAGGGAGGATCACCAGTCCATCACAGGGAGGATCACCAGTCCATCACAGGGAGAATCACCAGTCCATCACAGGGCTGGTAACCAGCCCATCAAAGGGAGGATCACCAGTCCATCAAAGGGAGGATAACCAGTCCAACACAGGGCTCATCACCGGTCCAACACAGAGCTGATCACCAGTCCATCACCGGGAGGATCACCAGTCCATCACAGCGCTGATCACCAGTCCAACACAGGGCTGATCACCAGTCCATCACAGGGCTCATCACCAGTCCATCACAGGAAGGATAACCAGTCCATCACAGGGAGGATCACCAGTCCATCAGAGGGAGGATCACCAGTCCATCACAGGGAGGATCAACAGTCCATCACAGGGAGGATCACCAATCCATCACAGGGAGGATCACCAGTCCATCACAAGGAGGATCACCAGTCCATCACAGGGCTGATCACCAGTCCATCAAAGGAAGGATCACCAATCCATCACAGGGAGGATCACCAGTCCATCACAGGGCTGATCACCAGTCCATCAGAGGGAGGATCATCAGTCCATCACAGGGAGGATCACCAGTCCATCGAGGGCTGATCACCAGTCCATCAAAGGGAGGATCACCAGTCCATCACATGGCTGATAACCAGTCCATCACAGGGGCTATAACCAGTCCATCAAAGGGAGGATCACCAGTCCATCAAAGGGAGGATCACCAGTCCATCACAGGGCTGGTAACCAGCCCATCAAAGGGAGGATCACCAGTCCATCAAAGGGAGGATCACCAGTCCAACACAGGGCTCATCACCGGTCCAACACAGGGCTGATCACCTGTCCAACACAGGGAGGATCACCAGTCCAACACAGGGCTGATCACCAGTCCATCACAGGGCTCATCACCAGTCCATCACAGGAAGGATCACCAGTCCATCACAGGGAGGATCACCCGTCCATCACAGTGAGGATCACCAATCCATCACAGGGACGATCACCAGTCCATCACAGGGAGGATCACCAGTCCAACACAGGGCTGATCACCAGTCCATCACAGGGCTCATCACCAGTCCATCAAAGAAAGGATCACCAGTCCATCACAGGGAGGATCACCAGTCCATCAGAGGGAGGATCACCAGTCCATCACAGGGAGGATCAACAGTCCATCACAGGGAGGATCACCAATCCATCACAGGGAGGATCACCAGTCCATCACATGGCTGATAACCAGTCCATCACAGGGGCTATAACCAGTCCATCAAAGGGAGGATCACCAGTCCATCACATGGCTGATAACCAGTCCATCACAGGGGCTATAACCAGTCCATCAAAGGGAGGATCACCAGTCCATCAAAGGGAGGATCACCAGTCCATCACAGCGCTGGTAACCAGCCCATCAAAGGGAGGATCACCAGTCCATCAAAGGGAGGATCACCAGTCCAACACAGGGCTCATCACCGGTCCAACACAGGGCTGATCACCAGTCCAACACAGGGAGGATCACCAGTCTAACACAGGGCTGATCACCAGTCCATCACAGGGAGGATCACCAGTCCATCACAGGGAGGATCACCAATCCAGCACAGGGAGGATCACCAGTCCATCACAGGGCTGATCACCAGTCCATCACAGGGCTGATCACCAGTCCATCAAATGGAGGATTACCAGTCCATCACATGGCTGATCACCAGTCCATCACAGTGCTCATCAGCAGTCCATCACAGAAAGGATCACCAGTCCATCACAGGGAGGATCACCAGTCCATCAGAGGGAGGATCACCAGTCCATCACAGGGAGGATCAACAGTCCATCACAGGGAGGATCACCAATCCATCACAGGGAGGATCACCAGTCCATCACATGGCTGATAACCAGTCCATCACAGGGGCTATAACCAGTCCATCACAGGGACGATCACCAGTCCATCACAGGGAGGATCACCAGTCCAACACAGGGCTGATCACCAGTCCATCACAGGGCTCATCACCAGTCCATCACAGAAAGGATAACCAGTACATCACAGGGAGGATCACCAGTCCATCAGAGGGAGGATCACCAGTCCATCACAGGGAGGATCAACAGTCCATCACAGGGAGGATCACCAATCCATCACAGGGAGGATCACCAGTCCATCACATGGCTGATAACCAGTCCATCACAGGGGCTATAACCAGTCCATCAAAGGGAGGATCACCAGTCCATCAAAGGGAGGATCACCAGTCCATCACAGCGCTGGTAACCAGCCCATCAAAGGGAGGATCACCAGTCCATCAAAGGGAGGACCACCAGTCCAACAAAGGGCTCATCACCGGTCCAACACAGGGCTGATCACCAGTCCATCACATGGCTGATAACCAGTCCATCACAGGGGCTATAACCAGTCCATCAAAGGGAGGATCACCAGTCCATCAAAGGGAGGGTCACCAGTCCATCACCGGGAGGATCACCAGTCCATCGATGGGCTGATCACCAGTCCATCACAGGTCTGATCACCAGTCCATAACAGGGCTGATCACCAGTCCATCACAGGGAGGATCACCAGTCCATCACAGGGAGGATCACCAATCCATCACAGGGAGGATCACCAGTCCATCACAGGGCTGATCACCAGTCCATCAGAGGGAGGATCACCAATCCATCACAGGGAGGATCACCAGTCCATGACAGGGCTCATCACCAGTCCATCACAGGTCTGATCACCAGTCCAACATAGGGCTGATCACCAGTCCATCACAGGGCTCATCACCAGTCCATCACAGGTCTGATCACCAGTCCCACACAGGGAGGATCACCAGTCCATCACAGGGAGGATCACCAGTCCAATACAGGAAGGATCACCAATTCATTACAGGGAGGATCACCAGTCCATCACAGGGCTCATCACCAGTCCATCACAGGGCTCATCACCAGTCCATCACAGGAAGGATCACCAGTCCATCACAGGGAGGATCACCAGTCCATCAGAGGGAGGATCACCAGTCCATCACAGGGAGGATCAACAGTCCATCACAGGGAGGATCACCAATCCATCACAGGGAGGATCACCAGTCCATCACAAGGAGGATCACCAGTCCATCACAGGGCTGATCACCAGTCCATCAGAGGGAGGATCATCAGTCCATCACAGGGAGGATCACCAGTCCATCGAGGGCTGATCACCAGTCCATCAGAGGGAGGATCACCAGTCCATCACAGGGAGGATGACCAGTCCATCACAGGGCTGATCACCAGTCCATCACAGGGAGGATCACCAGTCCATCACAGGGAGGATCACCAATCCATCACAGGGAGGATCACCAGTCCATCACAGGCCTGATCACCAGTCCATCAGAGGGAGGATCACCAGTCCATCACAAGGAGGATCACCTCCATCACAGGGCTGATCACCAGTCCATCAAAGGGAGGATCACCAGTCCAACACAGGGCTGATCACCAGTCCATCACAGGGCTCATCACCAGTCCATCACAGAAAGGATAACCAGTACATCACAGGGAGGATCACCAGTCCATCAGAGGGAGGATCACCAGTCCATCACAGGGAGGATCAACAGTCCATCACAGGGAGGATCACCAATCCATCACAGGGAGGATCACCAGTCCAACACAGGGCTCATCACCGGTCCAACACAGGGCTGATCACCTGTCCAACACAGGGAGGATCACCAGTCCAACACAGGGCTGATCACCAGTCCATCACAGGGCTCATCACCAGTCCATCACAGGAAGGATCACCAGTCCATCACAGGGAGGATCACCCGTCCATCACAGTGAGGATCACCAATCCATCACAGGGACGATCACCAGTCCATCACAGGGAGGATCACCAGTCCAACACAGGGCTGATCACCAGTCCATCACAGGGCTCATCACCAGTCCATCAAAGAAAGGATCACCAGTCCATCACAGGGAGGATCACCAGTCCATCAGAGGGAGGATCACCAGTCCATCACAGGGAGGATCAACAGTCCATCACAGGGAGGATCACCAATCCATGACAGGGAGGATCACCAGTCCATCACATGGCTGATAACCAGTCCATCACAGGGGCTATAACCAGTCCATCAAAGGGAGGATCACCAGTCCATCACATGGCTGATAACCAGTCCATCACAGGGGCTATAACCAGTCCATCAAAGGGAGGATCACCAGTCCATCAAAGGGAGGATCACCAGTCCATCACAGCGCTGGTAACCAGCCCATCAAAGGGAGGATCACCAGTCCATCAAAGGGAGGATCACCAGTCCAACACAGGGCTCATCACCGGTCCAACACAGGGCTGATCACCAGTCCAACACAGGGAGGATCACCAGTCTAACACAGGGCTGATCACCAGTCCATCACAGGGAGGATCACCAGTCCATCACAGGGAGGATCACCAATCCAGCACAGGGAGGATCACCAGTCCATCACAGGGCTGATCACCAGTCCATCACAGGGCTGATCACCAGTCCATCAAATGGAGGATTACCAGTCCATCACATGGCTGATCACCAGTCCATCACAGTGCTCATCAGCAGTCCATCACAGAAAGGATCACCAGTCCATCACAGGGAGGATCACCAGTCCATCAGAGGGAGGATCACCAGTCCATCACAGGGAGGATCAACAGTCCATCACAGGGAGGATCACCAATCCATCACAGGGAGGATCACCAGTCCATCACATGGCTGATAACCAGTCCATCACAGGGGCTATAACCAGTCCATCACAGGGACGATCACCAGTCCATCACAGGGAGGATCACCAGTCCAACACAGGGCTGATCACCAGTCCATCACAGGGCTCATCACCAGTCCATCACAGAAAGGATAACCAGTACATCACAGGGAGGATCACCAGTCCATCAGAGGGAGGATCACCAGTCCATCACAGGGAGGATCAACAGTCCATCACAGGGAGGATCACCAATCCATCACAGGGAGGATCACCAGTCCATCACATGGCTGATAACCAGTCCATCACAGGGGCTATAACCAGTCCATCAAAGGGAGGATCACCAGTCCATCAAAGGGAGGATCACCAGTCCATCACAGCGCTGGTAACCAGCCCATCAAAGGGAGGATCACCAGTCCATCAAAGGGAGGACCACCAGTCCAACAAAGGGCTCATCACCGGTCCAACACAGGGCTGATCACCAGTCCATCACATGGCTGATAACCAGTCCATCACAGGGGCTATAACCAGTCCATCAAAGGGAGGATCACCAGTCCATCAAAGGGAGGGTCACCAGTCCATCACCGGGAGGATCACCAGTCCATCGATGGGCTGATCACCAGTCCATCACAGGTCTGATCACCAGTCCATAACAGGGCTGATCACCAGTCCATCACAGGGAGGATCACCAGTCCATCACAGGGAGGATCACCAATCCATCACAGGGAGGATCACCAGTCCATCACAGGGCTGATCACCAGTCCATCAGAGGGAGGATCACCAATCCATCACAGGGAGGATCACCAGTCCATGACAGGGCTCATCACCAGTCCATCACAGGTCTGATCACCAGTCCAACATAGGGCTGATCACCAGTCCATCACAGGGCTCATCACCAGTCCATCACAGGTCTGATCACCAGTCCCACACAGGGAGGATCACCAGTCCATCACAGGGAGGATCACCAGTCCAATACAGGAAGGATCACCAATTCATTACAGGGAGGATCACCAGTCCATCACAGGGCTCATCACCAGTCCATCACAGGGCTCATCACCAGTCCATCACAGGAAGGATCACCAGTCCATCACAGGGAGGATCACCAGTCCATCAGAGGGAGGATCACCAGTCCATCACAGGGAGGATCAACAGTCCATCACAGGGAGGATCACCAATCCATCACAGGGAGGATCACCAGTCCATCACAAGGAGGATCACCAGTCCATCACAGGGCTGATCACCAGTCCATCAGAGGGAGGATCATCAGTCCATCACAGGGAGGATCACCAGTCCATCGAGGGCTGATCACCAGTCCATCAGAGGGAGGATCACCAGTCCATCACAGGGAGGATGACCAGTCCATCACAGGGCTGATCACCAGTCCATCACAGGGAGGATCACCAGTCCATCACAGGGAGGATCACCAATCCATCACAGGGAGGATCACCAGTCCATCACAGGCCTGATCACCAGTCCATCAGAGGGAGGATCACCAGTCCATCACAAGGAGGATCACCTCCATCACAGGGCTGATCACCAGTCCATCAAAGGGAGGATCACCAGTCCATCACATGGCTGATAACCAGTCCATCAAAGGGACTATAACCAGTCCATCAAAGGGATGATCACCAGTACATCAAAGGGAGGATCAACCGTCCATCACAGGGCTGATAACCAGCCCATCAAAGGGAGGATCACCAGTCCGTCAAAGGGAGGATCACCAGTCCATCACAGGGCTGATCACCAGTCCATCACAGGTCTGTTAACCAGTCCAACACAAGGCTGATCACCAGTCCATCACAGGGCTCATCACCAGTCCATCACAGGAAGGATCACCAATTCATTACAGGGAGGATCACCAGTCCATCACAGGGCTCATCACCAGTCCATCACAGGGCTCATCACCAGTCCATCACAGGAAGGATCACCAGTCCATCACAGGGAGGATCACCAGTCCATCAGAGGGAGGATCACCAGTCCATCACAGGGAGGATCAACAGTCCATCACAGGGAGGATCACCAATCCATCACAGGGAGGATCACCAGTCCATCACAAGGAGGATCACCAGTCCATCACCGGGCTGATCACCAGTCCATCAAAGGGAGGATCACCAATCCATCACAGGGAGGATCACCAGTCCATCACAGGGCTGATCACCAGTCCATCAGAGGGAGGATCATCAGTCCATCACAGGGAGGATCACCAGTCCATCACAGGGCTGATCACCAGTCCATCAAAGGGAGGATCACCAGTCCATCACATGGCTGATAACCAGTCCATCACAGGGGCTATAACCAGTCCATCAAAGGGAGGATCACCAGTCCATCAAAGGGAGGACCACCAGTCCATCACAGGGCTGGTAACCAGCCCATCAAAGGGAGGATCACCAGTCCATCAAAGGGAGGATCACCAGTCCAACACAGGGCTCATCACCGGTCCAACACAGGGCTGATCACCAGTCCAACACAGGGAGGATCACCAGTCCAACACAGGGCTGATCACCAGTCCATCACAGGGCTCATCACCAGTCCATCACAGGAAGGATCACCAGTCCATCACAGGGAGGATCACCCGTCCATCACAGGGAGGATCACCAATCCATCACAGGGAGGATCACCAGTCCATCACAGGGATGATCACCAGTCCATCAGACGGAGGATCACCAGTCCATCACAAGGAGGATTACCAGTCCATCACAGGGCTCATCACCAGTCCATCAAAGGGAGGATCACCAGTCCATCACAGAGAGGATCACCAGTCCATCATAGGGCTGATCACCAGTCCATCAGAGGGAGGATCACCAGTCCATCACAGGGAGGATCACCAGTCCATCACAGGGCTGATCACCAGTCCATCACAGGGAGGATCACCAGTCCATCACAGGGAGGATCACCAATCCATCACAGGGAGGATCACCAGTCCATCACAGGCCTGATCACCAGTCCATCAGAGGGAGGATCACCAGTCCATCACAAGGAGGATCACCTCCATCACAGGGCTGATCACCAGTCCATCAAAGGGAGGATCACCAGTCCATCACATGGCTGATAACCAGTCCATCAAAGGGGCTATAACCAGTCCATCAAAGGGATGATCACCAGTACATCAAAGGGAGGATCAACCGTCCATCACAGGGCTGATAACCAGCCCATCAAAGGGAGGATCACCAGTCCGTCAAAGGGAGGATCACCAGTCCATCACAGTGCTGATCACCAGTCCATCACAGGGAGGATCACCAGTCCATCACAGGGAGGATCACCAATCCAGCACAGGGAGGATCACCAGTCCATCACAGGGCTGATCACCAGTCCATCAGAGGGAGGATCACCAGTCCATAACAAGGAGGATCACCAATCCAGCACAGGGAGGATCACCAGTCCATCACAGGGCTGATCACCAGTCCATCAGAGGGAGGATCACCAGTCCATAACAAGGAGGATCACCAGTCCATCACAGGGCTGATCACCAGTCCATCAAAGGGAGGATCACCAGTCCATCACATGGCTGATAACCAGTCCATCAAAGGGGCTATAACCAGTCCATCAAAGGGATGATCACCAGTCCATCAAAGGGAGGATCACCAGTCCATCACAGGGAGGATCACCAGTCCATCATAGGGCTGATAACCGGTCCATCAGAGGGAGGATCACCAGTCCATCACAGGGAGGATCACCAGTCCATCATAGGGCTGATAACCGGTCCATCAGAGGGAGGATCACCAGTCCATCACAGGGAGGATCAACAGTCCATCACAGGGCTGATCACCGGTCCATCACAGGGAGGATCACCAGTCCATCACAGGGAGGATCACCAATCCATCACAGGGAGGATCACCAGTCCATCACAGGGCTGATCACCAGTCCATCAGAGGGAGGATCACCAGTCCATCACAAGGAGGATCACCAGTCCATCAAAGGGAGGATCACAAGTCCATCACATGGCTGATAACCAGTCCATCAAAGGGGCTATAACCAGTCCATCAAAGGGAGGATCACCAGTCCATCAAAGGGAGGATCACCAGTCCATCACAGGGCTGATAACCAGCACATCAAAGGGAGGATCACCAGTCCATCAAAGGGAGGATCACCAGTCCAACACAGGGCTCATCACCGGTCCAACACAGGGCTGATCACCAGTCCAACACAGAGAGGATCACCAGTCTAACACAGGGCTGATCACCAGTCCATCACCGGGAGGATCACCAGTCCATCGATGGGCTGATCACCAGTCCATCAACGGGAGGATCACCAGTCCATCACAGGGGCTATAACCAGTCCATCAAAGGGAGGATCACCAGTCCATCAAAGGGAGGATCACCAGTCCATCACAGGGCTGGTAACCAGCCCATCAAAGGGAGGATCACCAGTCCATCAGAGGGAGGATCACCAGTCCATCACAGGGAGGATCACCAGTCCATCACAGGGCTGATCACCAGTCCATCACAGGGAGGATCACCAGTCCATCACAGGGAGGATCACCAATCCATCACAGGGAGGATCACCAGTCCATCACAGGCCTGATCACCAGTCCATCAGAGGGAGGATCACCAGTCCATCACAAGGAGGATCACCTCCATCACAGGGCTGATCACCAGTCCATCAAAGGGAGGATCACCAGTCCATCACATGGCTGATAACCAGATCATCAAAGGGGCTATAACCAGTCCATCAAAGGGATGATCACCAGTACATCAAAGGGAGGATCACCCGTCCATCACAGGGCTGATAACCAGCCCATCAAAGGGAGGATCACCAGTCCGTCAAAGGGAGGATCACCAGTCCATCACAGGGCTGATCACCAGTCCATCACAGGTCTGTTAACCAGTCCACCACAGGGCTCATCACCAGTCCATCACAGGAAGGATCACCATTTCATTACAGGGAGGATCACCAGTCCATCACAGGGCTCATCACCAGTCCATCACAGGTCTGATCACCAGTCCAACACAGGGCTGATCACCAGTCCATCACAGGGCTCATCACCAGTCCATCACAGGTCTGATCACCAGTCCAACACAGGTCTGATCACCAGTCCAATACAGGAAGGATCACCAGTCCATCACAGGGCTGATCACCAGTCCATCAGAGGGAGGATCACCAGTCCATCACAGGGCTGATCACCAGTCCATCACAGGGAGGATCACCAGTCCATCACAGGGCTGATCACCATTCCATCAAAGGGAGGATCACCAGTCCATCAGAGGGAGGATCACCAGTCCATCACAGGGAGGATCACCAGTCCATCACAGGGCTGATCACCAGTCCATCACAGTGAGGATCACCAGTCCATCACAGGGAGGATCACCAATCCAGCACAGGGAGGATCACCAGTCCATCACAGGGCTGATCACCAGTCCATCAAAGGGAGGATCACCAGTCCATCACAGGGCTGATCACCAGTCCATCAGAGGGAGGATCCCCAGTCCATCAAAAGGAGGATCACCAGTCCATCACAGGGCTGAAAACCAGTTCATAAAAGGGAGGATCACCAATCCATCACATGGCTGATAACCAGTCCATCGAAGGGGTTATAACCAGTCCATCAAAGGGATGATCACCAGTCCATCAAAGGGAGGATCACCAGTCCATCACAGAGAGGATCACCAGTCCATCATAGGGCTGATCACCATTCCATCAGAGGGAGGATCACCAGTCCATCACAGGGAGGATCACCAGTCCATCACAGGGAGAATCACCAGTCCATCACAGGGCTGGTAACCAGCCCATCAAAGGGAGGATCACCAGTCCATCAAAGGGAGGATAACCAGTCCAACACAGGGCTCATCACCGGTCCAACACAGAGCTGATCACCAGTCCATCACCGGGAGGATCACCAGTCCATCACAGGGCTGATCACCAGTCCAACACAGTTCTGATCACCAGTCCATCACAGGGCTCATCACCAGTCCATCACAGGAAGGATCACCAGTCCATCACAGGGAGGATCACCAGTCCATCAGAGGGAGGATCACCAGTCCATCACAGGGAGGATCACCAGTCCATCACAGGGCTCATCACCAGTCCATCACAGGAAGGATCACCAGTCCATCACAGGGAGGATCACCCGTCCATCACAGGGAGGATCACCAATCCATCACAGGGAGGATCACCAGTCCATCACAGGGCTGATCACCAGTCCATCAGAGGGAGGATCACCAGTCCATCACAAGGAGGATTACCAGTCCATCACAGGGCTCATCACCAGTCCATCAAATGGAGGATCACCAGTCCATCACAGAGAGGATCACCAGTCCATCATAGGGCTGATCACCAGTCCATCAGAGGGAGGATCACCAGTCCATCACAGGGAGGATCACCAGTCCATCACATGGCTGATCACCAGTCCATCACAGGGAGGATCACCAGTCCATCACAGGGAGGATCACCAATCCATCACAGGGAGGATCACCAGTCCATCACAGGCCTGATCACCAGTCCATCAGAGGGAGGATCACCAGTCCATCACAAGGAGGATCACCTCCATCACAGGGCTGATCACCAGTCCATCAAAGGGAGGATCACCAGTCCATCACATGGCTGATAACCAGTCCATCAAAGGGGCTATAACCAGTCCATCAAAGGGATGATCACCAGTACATCAAAGGGAGGATCAACCGTCCATCACAGGGCTGATAACCAGCCCATCAAAGGGAGGATCACCAGTCCGTCAAAGGGAGGATCACCAGTCCATCACAGTGCTGATCACCAGTCCATCACAGGGAGGATCACCAGTCCATCACAGGGAGGATCACCAATCCAGCACAGGGAGGATCACCAGTCCATCACAGGGCTGATCACCAGTCCATCAGAGGGAGGATCACCAGTCCATAACAAGGAGGATCACCAATCCAGCACAGGGAGGATCACCAGTCCATCACAGGGCTGATCACCAGTCCATCAGAGGGAGGATCACCAGTCCATAACAAGGAGGATCACCAGTCCATCACAGGGCTGATCACCAGTCCATCAAAGGGAGGATCACCAGTCCATCACATGGCTGATAACCAGTCCATCAAAGGGGCTATAACCAGTCCATCAAAGGGATGATCACCAGTCCATCAAAGGGAGGATCACCAGTCCATCACAGGGAGGATCACCAGTCCATCATAGGGCTGATAACCGGTCCATCAGAGGGAGGATCACCAGTCCATCACAGGGAGGATCACCAGTCCATCATAGGGCTGATAACCGGTCCATCAGAGGGAGGATCACCAGTCCATCACAGGGAGGATCAACAGTCCATCACAGGGCTGATCACCAGTCCATCACAGGGAGGATCACCAGTCCATCACAGGGAGGATCACCAATCCATCACAGGGAGGATCACCAGTCCATCACAGGGCTGATCACCAGTCCATCAGAGGGAGGATCACCAGTCCATCACAAGGAGGATCACCAGTCCATCACAGGGCTGATCACCAGTCCATCAAAGGGAGGATCACCAGTCCATCACATGGCTGATAACCAGTCCATCAAAGGGGCTATAACCAGTCCATCAAAGGGAGGATCACCAGTCCATCAAAGGGAGGATCACCAGTCCATCAGAGGGAGGATCACCAGTCCATCACAGGGAGGATCACCAGTCCATCACAGGGCTGATCACCAGTCCATCACAGGGAGGATCACCAGTCCATCACAGGGAGGATCACCAATCCATCACAGGGAGGATCACCAGTCCATCACAGGCCTGATCACCAGTCCATCAGAGGGAGGATCACCAGTCCATCACAAGGAGGATCACCTCCATCACAGGGCTGATCACCAGTCCATCAAAGGGAGGATCACCAGTCCATCACATGGCTGATAACCAGTCCATCAAAGGGGCTATAACCAGTCCATCAAAGGGATGATCACCAGTACATCAAAGGGAGGATCAACCGTCCATCACAGGGCTGATAACCAGCCCATCAAAGGGAGGATCACCAGTCCGTCAAAGGGAGGATCACCAGTCCATCACAGTGCTGATCACCAGTCCATCACAGGGAGGATCACCAGTCCATCACAGGGAGGATCACCAATCCAGCACAGGGAGGATCACCAGTCCATCACAGGGCTGATCACCAGTCCATCAGAGGGAGGATCACCAGTCCATAACAAGGAGGATCACCAATCCAGCACAGGGAGGATCACCAGTCCATCACAGGGCTGATCACCAGTCCATCAGAGGGAGGATCACCAGTCCATAACAAGGAGGATCACCAGTCCATCACAGGGCTGATCACCAGTCCATCAAAGGGAGGATCACCAGTCCATCACATGGCTGATAACCAGTCCATCAAAGGGGCTATAACCAGTCCATCAAAGGGATGATCACCAGTCCATCAAAGGGAGGATCACCAGTCCATCACAGGGAGGATCACCAGTCCATCATAGGGCTGATAACCGGTCCATCAGAGGGAGGATCACCAGTCCATCACAGGGAGGATCACCAGTCCATCATAGGGCTGATAACCGGTCCATCAGAGGGAGGATCACCAGTCCATCACAGGGAGGATCAACAGTCCATCACAGAGAGGATCACCTGTCCATCAAAGGGAGGATCACCAGTCCATCACAGAGAGGATCACCTGTCCATCATAGGGCTGATCACCATTCCATCAGAGGGAGGATCACCAGTCCATCACAGGGAGGATCACCAGTCCATCACAGGGAGGATCACCAATCCATCACAGGGAGGATCACCAGTCCATCACAGGGCTGATCACCAGTCCATCAGAGGGAGGATCACCAATCCATCACAGGGAGGATCACCAGTCCATGACAGGGCTCATCACCAGTCCATCACAGGTCTGATCACCAGTCCAACATAGGGCTGATCACCAGTCCATCACAGGGCTCATCACCAGTCCATCACAGGTCTGATCACCAGTCCAACACAGGGAGGATCACCAGTCCATCACAAGGAGGATCACCAGTCCAATACAGGAAGGATCACCAGTCCATCACAGGGCTGATCACCAGTCCATCACAGGGAGGATCACTAGTCCATCACAGGGCTGATCACCAGTCCATCAAAGGGAGGATCACCAGTCCATCACAGGGCTGAAAACCAGTCCATAAAAGGGAGGATCACCAATCCATCACATGGCTGATAACCAGTCCATCGAAGGGGTTATAACCAGTCCATCAAAGGGATGATCACCAGTCCATCAAAGGGAGGATCACCAGTCCATCACAGAGAGGATCACCAGTCCATCATAGGGCTGATCACCAGTCCATCAGAGGGAGGATCACCAGTCCATCACAGGGAGGATCACCAGTCCATCACAGTGCTGATCACCAGTCCATCACAGGGAGGATCACCAGTCCATCACAGGGAGGATCACGAATCCAGCACAGGGAGGATCACCAGTCCATCACAGGGCTGATCACCAGTCCATCAGAGGGAGGATCACCAGTCCATAACAAGGAGGATCATCAGTCCATCACAGGGCTGATCACCAGTCCATCAAAGGGAGGATCACCAGTCCATCACATGGCTGATAACCAGTCCATCAAAGGGGCTATAACCAGTCCATCAAAGAGAGGATCACCAGTCCATCAAAGGGAGGATCACCAGTCCATCACAGGGCTGATAACCAGCCCATCAAAGGGAGGATCACCAGTCCAACACAGGGCTCATCACCGGTCCAACACAGGGCTGATCACCAGTCCAACACAGAGAGGATCACCAGTCTAACACAGGGCTGATCACCAGTCCATCACCGGGAGGATCACCAGTCCATCGATGGGCTGATCACCAGTCCATCACAGGTCTGATCACCAGTCCATAACAGGGCTGATCACCAGTCCATCGCAGGGAGGATCACCAGTCCATCACAGGGAGGATCACCAATCCATCACAGGGAGGATCACCAGTCCATCACAGGGCTGATCACCAGTCCATCAGAAGGAGGATCACCAATCCATCACAGGGAGGATCACCAGTCCATGAAAGGGCTCATCACCAGTCCATCACAGGTCTGATCACCAGTCCAACATAGGGCTGATCACCAGTCCATCACAGGGCTCATCACCAGTCCATCACAGGTCTGATCACCAGTCCAACACAGGGAGGATCACCAGTCCATCACAGGGAGGATCACCAGTCCAATACAGGAAGGATCACCAGTCCATCACAGGGCTGATCACCAGTCCATCACAGGGAGGATCACTAGTCCATCACAGGGAGGATCACCAATCTAGCACAGGGAGGATCACCAGTCCATCACAGGGCTGATAACCAGCCCATCAAAGGGAGGATCACCAGTGCAACACAGGGCTCATCACCGGTCCAACACAGTAATGATCACCAGTCCAACACAGGGAGGATCACCAGTCTAACACAGGGCTGATCACCAGTCCATCACCGGGAGGATCAACAGTCCATCACCGGGCTGATCACCAGTCCATCACAGGGAGGATCACCAGTCCATCAGAGGAAGGATCACCAGTCCATCACAGGGAGGATCACCAGTCCATCACAGGGCTGATCACCAGTCCATCACAGGGAGGATCACCAGTCCATCACAGGGAGGATCACCAATCCAGCACAGGGAGGATCACCAGTCCAACACAGGGCTGATCACCAGTCCATCACAGTGCTCATCACCAGTCCATCACAGAAAGGATCACCAGTCCATCACAGGTCTGATCACCAGTCCAACACAGGGAGGATCACCAGTCCATCACAGGGAGGATCACCAGTCCAATACAGGAAGGATCACCAGTCCATCACAGGGCTGATCACCAGTCCATCACAGGGAGGATCACTAGTCCATCACAGGGCTGATCACCAGTCCATCAAAGGGAGGATCACCAGTCCATCACAGGGCTGATCACCAGTCCATCAGAGGGAGGATCCCCAGTCCATCAAAAGGAGGATCACCAGTCCATCACAGGGCTGAAAACCAGTCCATAAAAGGGAGGATCACCAATCCATCACATGGCTGATAACCAGTCCCTCGAAGGGGTTATAACCAGTCCATCAAAGGGATGATCACCAGTCCATCAAAGGGAGGATCACCAGTCCATCACAGAGAGGATCACCAGTCCATCATAGGGCTGATCACCAGTCCATCAGAGGGAGGATCACCAGTCCATCACAGGGAGGATCACCAGTCCATCACAGGGAGGATCACCAGTCCATCACAGGGAGAATCACCAGTCCATCACAGGGCTGGTAACCAGCCCATCAAAGGGAGGATCACCAGTCCATCAGAGGGAGGATAACCAGTCCAACACAGGGCTCATCACCGGTCCAACACAGAGCTGATCACCAGTCCATCACCGGGAGGATCACCAGTCCATCACAGCGCTGATCACCAGTCCAACACAGGGCTGATCACCAGTCCATCACAGGGCTCATCACCAGTCCATCACAGGAAGGATAACCAGTCCATCACAGGGAGGATCACCAGTCCATCAGAGGGAGGATCACCAGTCCATCACAGGGAGGATCAACAGTCCATCACAGGGAGGATCACCAATCCATCACAGGGAGGATCACCAGTCCATCACAAGGAGGATCACCAGTCCATCACAGGGCTGATCACCAGTCCATCAAAGGAAGGATCACCAATCCATCACAGGGAGGATCACCAGTCCATCACAGGGCTGATCACCAGTCCATCAGAGGGAGGATCATCAGTCCATCACAGGGAGGATCACCAGTCCATCGAGGGCTGATCACCAGTCCATCAAAGGGAGGATCACCAGTCCATCACATGGCTGATAACCAGTCCATCACAGGGGCTATAACCAGTCCATCAAAGGGAGGATCACCAGTCCATCAAAGGGAGGATCACCAGTCCATCACAGGGCTGGTAACCAGCCCATCAAAGGGAGGATCACCAGTCCATCAAAGGGAGGATCACCAGTCCAACACAGGGCTCATCACCGGTCCAACACAGGGCTGATCACCTGTCCAACACAGGGAGGATCACCAGTCCAACACAGGGCTGATCACCAGTCCATCACAGGGCTCATCACCAGTCCATCACAGGAAGGATCACCAGTCCATCACAGGGAGGATCACCCGTCCATCACAGTGAGGATCACCAATCCATCACAGGGACGATCACCAGTCCATCACAGGGAGGATCACCAGTCCAACACAGGGCTGATCACCAGTCCATCACAGGGCTCATCACCAGTCCATCAAAGAAAGGATCACCAGTCCATCACAGGGAGGATCACCAGTCCATCAGAGGGAGGATCACCAGTCCATCACAGGGAGGATCAACAGTCCATCACAGGGAGGATCACCAATCCATCACAGGGAGGATCACCAGTCCATCACATGGCTGATAACCAGTCCATCACAGGGGCTATAACCAGTCCATCAAAGGGAGGATCACCAGTCCATCACATGGCTGATAACCAGTCCATCACAGGGGCTATAACCAGTCCATCAAAGGGAGGATCACCAGTCCATCAAAGGGAGGATCACCAGTCCATCACAGCGCTGGTAACCAGCCCATCAAAGGGAGGATCACCAGTCCATCAAAGGGAGGATCACCAGTCCAACACAGGGCTCATCACCGGTCCAACACAGGGCTGATCACCAGTCCAACACAGGGAGGATCACCAGTCTAACACAGGGCTGATCACCAGTCCATCACAGGGAGGATCACCAGTCCATCACAGGGAGGATCACCAATCCAGCACAGGGAGGATCACCAGTCCATCACAGGGCTGATCACCAGTCCATCACAGGGCTGATCACCAGTCCATCAAATGGAGGATTACCAGTCCATCACATGGCTGATCACCAGTCCATCACAGTGCTCATCAGCAGTCCATCACAGAAAGGATCACCAGTCCATCACAGGGAGGATCACCAGTCCATCAGAGGGAGGATCACCAGTCCATCACAGGGAGGATCAACAGTCCATCACAGGGAGGATCACCAATCCATCACAGGGAGGATCACCAGTCCATCACATGGCTGATAACCAGTCCATCACAGGGGCTATAACCAGTCCATCACAGGGACGATCACCAGTCCATCACAGGGAGGATCACCAGTCCAACACAGGGCTGATCACCAGTCCATCACAGGGCTCATCACCAGTCCATCACAGAAAGGATAACCAGTACATCACAGGGAGGATCACCAGTCCATCAGAGGGAGGATCACCAGTCCATCACAGGGAGGATCAACAGTCCATCACAGGGAGGATCACCAATCCATCACAGGGAGGATCACCAGTCCATCACATGGCTGATAACCAGTCCATCACAGGGGCTATAACCAGTCCATCAAAGGGAGGATCACCAGTCCATCAAAGGGAGGATCACCAGTCCATCACAGCGCTGGTAACCAGCCCATCAAAGGGAGGATCACCAGTCCATCAAAGGGAGGACCACCAGTCCAACAAAGGGCTCATCACCGGTCCAACACAGGGCTGATCACCAGTCCATCACATGGCTGATAACCAGTCCATCACAGGGGCTATAACCAGTCCATCAAAGGGAGGATCACCAGTCCATCAAAGGGAGGGTCACCAGTCCATCACCGGGAGGATCACCAGTCCATCGATGGGCTGATCACCAGTCCATCACAGGTCTGATCACCAGTCCATAACAGGGCTGATCACCAGTCCATCACAGGGAGGATCACCAGTCCATCACAGGGAGGATCACCAATCCATCACAGGGAGGATCACCAGTCCATCACAGGGCTGATCACCAGTCCATCAGAGGGAGGATCACCAATCCATCACAGGGAGGATCACCAGTCCATGACAGGGCTCATCACCAGTCCATCACAGGTCTGATCACCAGTCCAACATAGGGCTGATCACCAGTCCATCACAGGGCTCATCACCAGTCCATCACAGGTCTGATCACCAGTCCCACACAGGGAGGATCACCAGTCCATCACAGGGAGGATCACCAGTCCAATACAGGAAGGATCACCAATTCATTACAGGGAGGATCACCAGTCCATCACAGGGCTCATCACCAGTCCATCACAGGGCTCATCACCAGTCCATCACAGGAAGGATCACCAGTCCATCACAGGGAGGATCACCAGTCCATCAGAGGGAGGATCACCAGTCCATCACAGGGAGGATCAACAGTCCATCACAGGGAGGATCACCAATCCATCACAGGGAGGATCACCAGTCCATCACAAGGAGGATCACCAGTCCATCACAGGGCTGATCACCAGTCCATCAGAGGGAGGATCATCAGTCCATCACAGGGAGGATCACCAGTCCATCGAGGGCTGATCACCAGTCCATCAGAGGGAGGATCACCAGTCCATCACAGGGAGGATGACCAGTCCATCACAGGGCTGATCACCAGTCCATCACAGGGAGGATCACCAGTCCATCACAGGGAGGATCACCAATCCATCACAGGGAGGATCACCAGTCCATCACAGGCCTGATCACCAGTCCATCAGAGGGAGGATCACCAGTCCATCACAAGGAGGATCACCTCCATCACAGGGCTGATCACCAGTCCATCAAAGGGAGGATCACCAGTCCAACACAGGGCTGATCACCAGTCCATCACAGGGCTCATCACCAGTCCATCACAGAAAGGATAACCAGTACATCACAGGGAGGATCACCAGTCCATCAGAGGGAGGATCACCAGTCCATCACAGGGAGGATCAACAGTCCATCACAGGGAGGATCACCAATCCATCACAGGGAGGATCACCAGTCCAACACAGGGCTCATCACCGGTCCAACACAGGGCTGATCACCTGTCCAACACAGGGAGGATCACCAGTCCAACACAGGGCTGATCACCAGTCCATCACAGGGCTCATCACCAGTCCATCACAGGAAGGATCACCAGTCCATCACAGGGAGGATCACCCGTCCATCACAGTGAGGATCACCAATCCATCACAGGGACGATCACCAGTCCATCACAGGGAGGATCACCAGTCCAACACAGGGCTGATCACCAGTCCATCACAGGGCTCATCACCAGTCCATCAAAGAAAGGATCACCAGTCCATCACAGGGAGGATCACCAGTCCATCAGAGGGAGGATCACCAGTCCATCACAGGGAGGATCAACAGTCCATCACAGGGAGGATCACCAATCCATCACAGGGAGGATCACCAGTCCATCACATGGCTGATAACCAGTCCATCACAGGGGCTATAACCAGTCCATCAAAGGGAGGATCACCAGTCCATCACATGGCTGATAACCAGTCCATCACAGGGGCTATAACCAGTCCATCAAAGGGAGGATCACCAGTCCATCAAAGGGAGGATCACCAGTCCATCACAGCGCTGGTAACCAGCCCATCAAAGGGAGGATCACCAGTCCATCAAAGGGAGGATCACCAGTCCAACACAGGGCTCATCACCGGTCCAACACAGGGCTGATCACCAGTCCAACACAGGGAGGATCACCAGTCTAACACAGGGCTGATCACCAGTCCATCACAGGGAGGATCACCAGTCCATCACAGGGAGGATCACCAATCCAGCACAGGGAGGATCACCAGTCCATCACAGGGCTGATCACCAGTCCATCACAGGGCTGATCACCAGTCCATCAAATGGAGGATTACCAGTCCATCACATGGCTGATCACCAGTCCATCACAGTGCTCATCAGCAGTCCATCACAGAAAGGATCACCAGTCCATCACAGGGAGGATCACCAGTCCATCAGAGGGAGGATCACCAGTCCATCACAGGGAGGATCAACAGTCCATCACAGGGAGGATCACCAATCCATCACAGGGAGGATCACCAGTCCATCACATGGCTGATAACCAGTCCATCACAGGGGCTATAACCAGTCCATCACAGGGACGATCACCAGTCCATCACAGGGAGGATCACCAGTCCAACACAGGGCTGATCACCAGTCCATCACAGGGCTCATCACCAGTCCATCACAGAAAGGATAACCAGTACATCACAGGGAGGATCACCAGTCCATCAGAGGGAGGATCACCAGTCCATCACAGGGAGGATCAACAGTCCATCACAGGGAGGATCACCAATCCATCACAGGGAGGATCACCAGTCCATCACATGGCTGATAACCAGTCCATCACAGGGGCTATAACCAGTCCATCAAAGGGAGGATCACCAGTCCATCAAAGGGAGGATCACCAGTCCATCACAGCGCTGGTAACCAGCCCATCAAAGGGAGGATCACCAGTCCATCAAAGGGAGGACCACCAGTCCAACAAAGGGCTCATCACCGGTCCAACACAGGGCTGATCACCAGTCCATCACATGGCTGATAACCAGTCCATCACAGGGGCTATAACCAGTCCATCAAAGGGAGGATCACCAGTCCATCAAAGGGAGGGTCACCAGTCCATCACCGGGAGGATCACCAGTCCATCGATGGGCTGATCACCAGTCCATCACAGGTCTGATCACCAGTCCATAACAGGGCTGATCACCAGTCCATCACAGGGAGGATCACCAGTCCATCACAGGGAGGATCACCAATCCATCACAGGGAGGATCACCAGTCCATCACAGGGCTGATCACCAGTCCAACACAGTTCTGATCACCAGTCCATCACAGGGCTCATCACCAGTCCATCACAGGAAGGATCACCAGTCCATCACAGGGAGGATCACCAGTCCATCAGAGGGAGGATCACCAGTCCATCACAGGGAGGATCACCAGTCCATCACAGGGCTCATCACCAGTCCATCACAGGAAGGATCACCAGTCCATCACAGGGAGGATCACCCGTCCATCACAGGGAGGATCACCAATCCATCACAGGGAGGATCACCAGTCCATCACAGGGCTGATCACCAGTCCATCAGAGGGAGGATCACCAGTCCATCACAAGGAGGATTACCAGTCCATCACAGGGCTCATCACCAGTCCATCAAATGGAGGATCACCAGTCCATCACAGAGAGGATCACCAGTCCATCATAGGGCTGATCACCAGTCCATCAGAGGGAGGATCACCAGTCCATCACAGGGAGGATCACCAGTCCATCACAGGGCTGATCACCAGTCCATCACAGGGAGGATCACCAGTCCATCACAGGGAGGATCACCAATCCATCACAGGGAGGATCACCAGTCCATCACAGGCCTGATCACCAGTCCATCAGAGGGAGGATCACCAGTCCATCACAAGGAGGATCACCTCCATCACAGGGCTGATCACCAGTCCATCAAAGGGAGGATCACCAGTCCATCACATGGCTGATAACCAGTCCATCAAAGGGGCTATAACCAGTCCATCAAAGGGATGATCACCAGTACATCAAAGGGAGGATCAACCGTCCATCACAGGGCTGATAACCAGCCCATCAAAGGGAGGATCACCAGTCCGTCAAAGGGAGGATCACCAGTCCATCACAGTGCTGATCACCAGTCCATCACAGGGAGGATCACCAGTCCATCACAGGGAGGATCACCAATCCAGCACAGGGAGGATCACCAGTCCATCACAGGGCTGATCACCAGTCCATCAGAGGGAGGATCACCAGTCCATAACAAGGAGGATCACCAATCCAGCACAGGGAGGATCACCAGTCCATCACAGGGCTGATCACCAGTCCATCAGAGGGAGGATCACCAGTCCATAACAAGGAGGATCACCAGTCCATCACAGGGCTGATCACCAGTCCATCAAAGGGAGGATCACCAGTCCATCACATGGCTGATAACCAGTCCATCAAAGGGGCTATAACCAGTCCATCAAAGGGATGATCACCAGTCCATCAAAGGGAGGATCACCAGTCCATCACAGGGAGGATCACCAGTCCATCATAGGGCTGATAACCGGTCCATCAGAGGGAGGATCACCAGTCCATCACAGGGAGGATCACCAGTCCATCATAGGGCTGATAACCGGTCCATCAGAGGGAGGATCACCAGTCCATCACAGGGAGGATCAACAGTCCATCACAGGGCTGATCACCAGTCCATCACAGGGAGGATCACCAGTCCATCACAGGGAGGATCACCAATCCATCACAGGGAGGATCACCAGTCCATCACAGGGCTGATCACCAGTCCATCAGAGGGAGGATCACCAGTCCATCACAAGGAGGATCACCAGTCCATCACAGGGCTGATCACCAGTCCATCAAAGGGAGGATCACCAGTC
This sequence comes from Pleuronectes platessa, assembly GCF_947347685.1. NCBI lineage: Eukaryota > Metazoa > Chordata > Actinopteri > Pleuronectiformes > Pleuronectidae > Pleuronectes > Pleuronectes platessa. The sequence continues at coordinate 16,874,912 of NC_070649.1, read as the reverse complement.
CATCACATGGCTGATAACCAGTCCATCAAAGGGGCTATAACCAGTCCATCAAAGGGAGGATCACCAGTCCATCAAAGGGAGGATCACCAGTCCATCAGAGGGAGGATCACCAGTCCATCACAGGGAGGATCACCAGTCCATCACAGGGCTGATCACCAGTCCATCACAGGGAGGATCACCAGTCCATCACAGGGAGGATCACCAATCCATCACAGGGAGGATCACCAGTCCATCACAGGCCTGATCACCAGTCCATCAGAGGGAGGATCACCAGTCCATCACAAGGAGGATCACCTCCATCACAGGGCTGATCACCAGTCCATCAAAGGGAGGATCACCAGTCCATCACATGGCTGATAACCAGTCCATCAAAGGGGCTATAACCAGTCCATCAAAGGGATGATCACCAGTACATCAAAGGGAGGATCAACCGTCCATCACAGGGCTGATAACCAGCCCATCAAAGGGAGGATCACCAGTCCGTCAAAGGGAGGATCACCAGTCCATCACAGTGCTGATCACCAGTCCATCACAGGGAGGATCACCAGTCCATCACAGGGAGGATCACCAATCCAGCACAGGGAGGATCACCAGTCCATCACAGGGCTGATCACCAGTCCATCAGAGGGAGGATCACCAGTCCATAACAAGGAGGATCACCAATCCAGCACAGGGAGGATCACCAGTCCATCACAGGGCTGATCACCAGTCCATCAGAGGGAGGATCACCAGTCCATAACAAGGAGGATCACCAGTCCATCACAGGGCTGATCACCAGTCCATCAAAGGGAGGATCACCAGTCCATCACATGGCTGATAACCAGTCCATCAAAGGGGCTATAACCAGTCCATCAAAGGGATGATCACCAGTCCATCAAAGGGAGGATCACCAGTCCATCACAGGGAGGATCACCAGTCCATCATAGGGCTGATAACCGGTCCATCAGAGGGAGGATCACCAGTCCATCACAGGGAGGATCACCAGTCCATCATAGGGCTGATAACCGGTCCATCAGAGGGAGGATCACCAGTCCATCACAGGGAGGATCAACAGTCCATCACAGAGAGGATCACCTGTCCATCAAAGGGAGGATCACCAGTCCATCACAGAGAGGATCACCTGTCCATCATAGGGCTGATCACCATTCCATCAGAGGGAGGATCACCAGTCCATCACAGGGAGGATCACCAGTCCATCACAGGGAGGATCACCAATCCATCACAGGGAGGATCACCAGTCCATCACAGGGCTGATCACCAGTCCATCAGAGGGAGGATCACCAATCCATCACAGGGAGGATCACCAGTCCATGACAGGGCTCATCACCAGTCCATCACAGGTCTGATCACCAGTCCAACATAGGGCTGATCACCAGTCCATCACAGGGCTCATCACCAGTCCATCACAGGTCTGATCACCAGTCCAACACAGGGAGGATCACCAGTCCATCACAAGGAGGATCACCAGTCCAATACAGGAAGGATCACCAGTCCATCACAGGGCTGATCACCAGTCCATCACAGGGAGGATCACTAGTCCATCACAGGGCTGATCACCAGTCCATCAAAGGGAGGATCACCAGTCCATCACAGGGCTGAAAACCAGTCCATAAAAGGGAGGATCACCAATCCATCACATGGCTGATAACCAGTCCATCGAAGGGGTTATAACCAGTCCATCAAAGGGATGATCACCAGTCCATCAAAGGGAGGATCACCAGTCCATCACAGAGAGGATCACCAGTCCATCATAGGGCTGATCACCAGTCCATCAGAGGGAGGATCACCAGTCCATCACAGGGAGGATCACCAGTCCATCACAGTGCTGATCACCAGTCCATCACAGGGAGGATCACCAGTCCATCACAGGGAGGATCACGAATCCAGCACAGGGAGGATCACCAGTCCATCACAGGGCTGATCACCAGTCCATCAGAGGGAGGATCACCAGTCCATAACAAGGAGGATCATCAGTCCATCACAGGGCTGATCACCAGTCCATCAAAGGGAGGATCACCAGTCCATCACATGGCTGATAACCAGTCCATCAAAGGGGCTATAACCAGTCCATCAAAGAGAGGATCACCAGTCCATCAAAGGGAGGATCACCAGTCCATCACAGGGCTGATAACCAGCCCATCAAAGGGAGGATCACCAGTCCAACACAGGGCTCATCACCGGTCCAACACAGGGCTGATCACCAGTCCAACACAGAGAGGATCACCAGTCTAACACAGGGCTGATCACCAGTCCATCACCGGGAGGATCACCAGTCCATCGATGGGCTGATCACCAGTCCATCACAGGTCTGATCACCAGTCCATAACAGGGCTGATCACCAGTCCATCACAGGGAGGATCACCAGTCCATCACAGGGAGGATCACCAATCCATCACAGGGAGGATCACCAGTCCATCACAGGGCTGATCACCAGTCCATCAGAAGGAGGATCACCAATCCATCACAGGGAGGATCACCAGTCCATGAAAGGGCTCATCACCAGTCCATCACAGGTCTGATCACCAGTCCAACATAGGGCTGATCACCAGTCCATCACAGGGCTCATCACCAGTCCATCACAGGTCTGATCACCAGTCCAACACAGGGAGGATCACCAGTCCATCACAGGGAGGATCACCAGTCCAATACAGGAAGGATCACCAGTCCATCACAGGGCTGATCACCAGTCCATCACAGGGAGGATCACTAGTCCATCACAGGGAGGATCAACAATCTAGCACAGGGAGGATCACCAGTCCATCACAGGGCTGATAACCAGCCCATCAAAGGGAGGATCACCAGTGCAACACAGGGCTCATCACCGGTCCAACACAGTAATGATCACCAGTCCAACACAGGGAGGATCACCAGTCTAACACAGGGCTGATCACCAGTCCATCACCGGGAGGATCAACAGTCCATCACCGGGCTGATCACCAGTCCATCACAGGGAGGATCACCAGTCCATCAGAGGAAGGATCACCAGTCCATCACAGGGAGGATCACCAGTCCATCACAGGGCTGATCACCAGTCCATCACAGGGAGGATCACCAGTCCATCACAGGGAGGATCACCAATCCAGCACAGGGAGGATCACCAGTCCAACACAGGGCTGATCACCAGTCCATCACAGTGCTCATCACCAGTCCATCACAGAAAGGATCACCAGTCCATCACAGGTCTGATCACCAGTCCAACACAGGGAGGATCACCAGTCCATCACAGGGAGGATCACCAGTCCAATACAGGAAGGATCACCAGTCCATCACAGGGCTGATCACCAGTCCATCACAGGGAGGATCACTAGTCCATCACAGGGCTGATCACCAGTCCATCAAAGGGAGGATCACCAGTCCATCACAGGGCTGATCACCAGTCCATCAGAGGGAGGATCCCCAGTCCATCAAAAGGAGGATCACCAGTCCATCACAGGGCTGAAAACCAGTCCATAAAAGGGAGGATCACCAATCCATCACATGGCTGATAACCAGTCCCTCGAAGGGGTTATAACCAGTCCATCAAAGGGATGATCACCAGTCCATCAAAGGGAGGATCACCAGTCCATCACAGAGAGGATCACCAGTCCATCATAGGGCTGATCACCAGTCCATCAGAGGGAGGATCACCAGTCCATCACAGGGAGGATCACCAGTCCATCACAGGGAGGATCACCAGTCCATCACAGGGAGAATCACCAGTCCATCACAGGGCTGGTAACCAGCCCATCAAAGGGAGGATCACCAGTCCATCAAAGGGAGGATAACCAGTCCAACACAGGGCTCATCACCGGTCCAACACAGAGCTGATCACCAGTCCATCACCGGGAGGATCACCAGTCCATCACAGCGCTGATCACCAGTCCAACACAGGGCTGATCACCAGTCCATCACAGGGCTCATCACCAGTCCATCACAGGAAGGATAACCAGTCCATCACAGGGAGGATCACCAGTCCATCAGAGGGAGGATCACCAGTCCATCACAGGGAGGATCAACAGTCCATCACAGGGAGGATCACCAATCCATCACAGGGAGGATCACCAGTCCATCACAAGGAGGATCACCAGTCCATCACAGGGCTGATCACCAGTCCATCAAAGGAAGGATCACCAATCCATCACAGGGAGGATCACCAGTCCATCACAGGGCTGATCACCAGTCCATCAGAGGGAGGATCATCAGTCCATCACAGGGAGGATCACCAGTCCATCGAGGGCTGATCACCAGTCCATCAAAGGGAGGATCACCAGTCCATCACATGGCTGATAACCAGTCCATCACAGGGGCTATAACCAGTCCATCAAAGGGAGGATCACCAGTCCATCAAAGGGAGGATCACCAGTCCATCACAGGGCTGGTAACCAGCCCATCAAAGGGAGGATCACCAGTCCATCAAAGGGAGGATCACCAGTCCAACACAGGGCTCATCACCGGTCCAACACAGGGCTGATCACCTGTCCAACACAGGGAGGATCACCAGTCCAACACAGGGCTGATCACCAGTCCATCACAGGGCTCATCACCAGTCCATCACAGGAAGGATCACCAGTCCATCACAGGGAGGATCACCCGTCCATCACAGTGAGGATCACCAATCCATCACAGGGACGATCACCAGTCCATCACAGGGAGGATCACCAGTCCAACACAGGGCTGATCACCAGTCCATCACAGGGCTCATCACCAGTCCATCAAAGAAAGGATCACCAGTCCATCACAGGGAGGATCACCAGTCCATCAGAGGGAGGATCACCAGTCCATCACAGGGAGGATCAACAGTCCATCACAGGGAGGATCACCAATCCATCACAGGGAGGATCACCAGTCCATCACATGGCTGATAACCAGTCCATCACAGGGGCTATAACCAGTCCATCAAAGGGAGGATCACCAGTCCATCACATGGCTGATAACCAGTCCATCACAGGGGCTATAACCAGTCCATCAAAGGGAGGATCACCAGTCCATCAAAGGGAGGATCACCAGTCCATCACAGCGCTGGTAACCAGCCCATCAAAGGGAGGATCACCAGTCCATCAAAGGGAGGATCACCAGTCCAACACAGGGCTCATCACCGGTCCAACACAGGGCTGATCACCAGTCCAACACAGGGAGGATCACCAGTCTAACACAGGGCTGATCACCAGTCCATCACAGGGAGGATCACCAGTCCATCACAGGGAGGATCACCAATCCAGCACAGGGAGGATCACCAGTCCATCACAGGGCTGATCACCAGTCCATCACAGGGCTGATCACCAGTCCATCAAATGGAGGATTACCAGTCCATCACATGGCTGATCACCAGTCCATCACAGTGCTCATCAGCAGTCCATCACAGAAAGGATCACCAGTCCATCACAGGGAGGATCACCAGTCCATCAGAGGGAGGATCACCAGTCCATCACAGGGAGGATCAACAGTCCATCACAGGGAGGATCACCAATCCATCACAGGGAGGATCACCAGTCCATCACATGGCTGATAACCAGTCCATCACAGGGGCTATAACCAGTCCATCACAGGGACGATCACCAGTCCATCACAGGGAGGATCACCAGTCCAACACAGGGCTGATCACCAGTCCATCACAGGGCTCATCACCAGTCCATCACAGAAAGGATAACCAGTACATCACAGGGAGGATCACCAGTCCATCAGAGGGAGGATCACCAGTCCATCACAGGGAGGATCAACAGTCCATCACAGGGAGGATCACCAATCCATCACAGGGAGGATCACCAGTCCATCACATGGCTGATAACCAGTCCATCACAGGGGCTATAACCAGTCCATCAAAGGGAGGATCACCAGTCCATCAAAGGGAGGATCACCAGTCCATCACAGCGCTGGTAACCAGCCCATCAAAGGGAGGATCACCAGTCCATCAAAGGGAGGACCACCAGTCCAACAAAGGGCTCATCACCGGTCCAACACAGGGCTGATCACCAGTCCATCACATGGCTGATAACCAGTCCATCACAGGGGCTATAACCAGTCCATCAAAGGGAGGATCACCAGTCCATCAAAGGGAGGGTCACCAGTCCATCACCGGGAGGATCACCAGTCCATCGATGGGCTGATCACCAGTCCATCACAGGTCTGATCACCAGTCCATAACAGGGCTGATCACCAGTCCATCACAGGGAGGATCACCAGTCCATCACAGGGAGGATCACCAATCCATCACAGGGAGGATCACCAGTCCATCACAGGGCTGATCACCAGTCCATCAGAGGGAGGATCACCAATCCATCACAGGGAGGATCACCAGTCCATGACAGGGCTCATCACCAGTCCATCACAGGTCTGATCACCAGTCCAACATAGGGCTGATCACCAGTCCATCACAGGGCTCATCACCAGTCCATCACAGGTCTGATCACCAGTCCCACACAGGGAGGATCACCAGTCCATCACAGGGAGGATCACCAGTCCAATACAGGAAGGATCACCAATTCATTACAGGGAGGATCACCAGTCCATCACAGGGCTCATCACCAGTCCATCACAGGGCTCATCACCAGTCCATCACAGGAAGGATCACCAGTCCATCACAGGGAGGATCACCAGTCCATCAGAGGGAGGATCACCAGTCCATCACAGGGAGGATCAACAGTCCATCACAGGGAGGATCACCAATCCATCACAGGGAGGATCACCAGTCCATCACAAGGAGGATCACCAGTCCATCACAGGGCTGATCACCAGTCCATCAGAGGGAGGATCATCAGTCCATCACAGGGAGGATCACCAGTCCATCGAGGGCTGATCACCAGTCCATCAGAGGGAGGATCACCAGTCCATCACAGGGAGGATGACCAGTCCATCACAGGGCTGATCACCAGTCCATCACAGGGAGGATCACCAGTCCATCACAGGGAGGATCACCAATCCATCACAGGGAGGATCACCAGTCCATCACAGGCCTGATCACCAGTCCATCAGAGGGAGGATCACCAGTCCATCACAAGGAGGATCACCTCCATCACAGGGCTGATCACCAGTCCATCAAAGGGAGGATCACCAGTCCAACACAGGGCTGATCACCAGTCCATCACAGGGCTCATCACCAGTCCATCACAGAAAGGATAACCAGTACATCACAGGGAGGATCACCAGTCCATCAGAGGGAGGATCACCAGTCCATCACAGGGAGGATCAACAGTCCATCACAGGGAGGATCACCAATCCATCACAGGGAGGATCACCAGTCCAACACAGGGCTCATCACCGGTCCAACACAGGGCTGATCACCTGTCCAACACAGGGAGGATCACCAGTCCAACACAGGGCTGATCACCAGTCCATCACAGGGCTCATCACCAGTCCATCACAGGAAGGATCACCAGTCCATCACAGGGAGGATCACCCGTCCATCACAGTGAGGATCACCAATCCATCACAGGGACGATCACCAGTCCATCACAGGGAGGATCACCAGTCCAACACAGGGCTGATCACCAGTCCATCACAGGGCTCATCACCAGTCCATCAAAGAAAGGATCACCAGTCCATCACAGGGAGGATCACCAGTCCATCAGAGGGAGGATCACCAGTCCATCACAGGGAGGATCAACAGTCCATCACAGGGAGGATCACCAATCCATCACAGGGAGGATCACCAGTCCATCACATGGCTGATAACCAGTCCATCACAGGGGCTATAACCAGTCCATCAAAGGGAGGATCACCAGTCCATCACATGGCTGATAACCAGTCCATCACAGGGGCTATAACCAGTCCATCAAAGGGAGGATCACCAGTCCATCAAAGGGAGGATCACCAGTCCATCACAGCGCTGGTAACCAGCCCATCAAAGGGAGGATCACCAGTCCATCAAAGGGAGGATCACCAGTCCAACACAGGGCTCATCACCGGTCCAACACAGGGCTGATCACCAGTCCAACACAGGGAGGATCACCAGTCTAACACAGGGCTGATCACCAGTCCATCACAGGGAGGATCACCAGTCCATCACAGGGAGGATCACCAATCCAGCACAGGGAGGATCACCAGTCCATCACAGGGCTGATCACCAGTCCATCACAGGGCTGATCACCAGTCCATCAAATGGAGGATTACCAGTCCATCACATGGCTGATCACCAGTCCATCACAGTGCTCATCAGCAGTCCATCACAGAAAGGATCACCAGTCCATCACAGGGAGGATCACCAGTCCATCAGAGGGAGGATCACCAGTCCATCACAGGGAGGATCAACAGTCCATCACAGGGAGGATCACCAATCCATCACAGGGAGGATCACCAGTCCATCACATGGCTGATAACCAGTCCATCACAGGGGCTATAACCAGTCCATCACAGGGACGATCACCAGTCCATCACAGGGAGGATCACCAGTCCAACACAGGGCTGATCACCAGTCCATCACAGGGCTCATCACCAGTCCATCACAGAAAGGATAACCAGTACATCACAGGGAGGATCACCAGTCCATCAGAGGGAGGATCACCAGTCCATCACAGGGAGGATCAACAGTCCATCACAGGGAGGATCACCAATCCATCACAGGGAGGATCACCAGTCCATCACATGGCTGATAACCAGTCCATCACAGGGGCTATAACCAGTCCATCAAAGGGAGGATCACCAGTCCATCAAAGGGAGGATCACCAGTCCATCACAGCGCTGGTAACCAGCCCATCAAAGGGAGGATCACCAGTCCATCAAAGGGAGGACCACCAGTCCAACAAAGGGCTCATCACCGGTCCAACACAGGGCTGATCACCAGTCCATCACATGGCTGATAACCAGTCCATCACAGGGGCTATAACCAGTCCATCAAAGGGAGGATCACCAGTCCATCAAAGGGAGGGTCACCAGTCCATCACCGGGAGGATCACCAGTCCATCGATGGGCTGATCACCAGTCCATCACAGGTCTGATCACCAGTCCATAACAGGGCTGATCACCAGTCCATCACAGGGAGGATCACCAGTCCATCACAGGGAGGATCACCAATCCATCACAGGGAGGATCACCAGTCCATCACAGGGCTGATCACCAGTCCATCAGAGGGAGGATCACCAATCCATCACAGGGAGGATCACCAGTCCATGACAGGGCTCATCACCAGTCCATCACAGGTCTGATCACCAGTCCAACATAGGGCTGATCACCAGTCCATCACAGGGCTCATCACCAGTCCATCACAGGTCTGATCACCAGTCCCACACAGGGAGGATCACCAGTCCATCACAGGGAGGATCACCAGTCCAATACAGGAAGGATCACCAATTCATTACAGGGAGGATCACCAGTCCATCACAGGGCTCATCACCAGTCCATCACAGGGCTCATCACCAGTCCATCACAGGAAGGATCACCAGTCCATCACAGGGAGGATCACCAGTCCATCAGAGGGAGGATCACCAGTCCATCACAGGGAGGATCAACAGTCCATCACAGGGAGGATCACCAATCCATCACAGGGAGGATCACCAGTCCATCACAAGGAGGATCACCAGTCCATCACAGGGCTGATCACCAGTCCATCAGAGGGAGGATCATCAGTCCATCACAGGGAGGATCACCAGTCCATCGAGGGCTGATCACCAGTCCATCAGAGGGAGGATCACCAGTCCATCACAGGGAGGATGACCAGTCCATCACAGGGCTGATCACCAGTCCATCACAGGGAGGATCACCAGTCCATCACAGGGAGGATCACCAATCCATCACAGGGAGGATCACCAGTCCATCACAGGCCTGATCACCAGTCCATCAGAGGGAGGATCACCAGTCCATCACAAGGAGGATCACCTCCATCACAGGGCTGATCACCAGTCCATCAAAGGGAGGATCACCAGTCCATCACATGGCTGATAACCAGTCCATCAAAGGGACTATAACCAGTCCATCAAAGGGATGATCACCAGTACATCAAAGGGAGGATCAACCGTCCATCACAGGGCTGATAACCAGCCCATCAAAGGGAGGATCACCAGTCCGTCAAAGGGAGGATCACCAGTCCATCACAGGGCTGATCACCAGTCCATCACAGGTCTGTTAACCAGTCCAACACAAGGCTGATCACCAGTCCATCACAGGGCTCATCACCAGTCCATCACAGGAAGGATCACCAATTCATTACAGGGAGGATCACCAGTCCATCACAGGGCTCATCACCAGTCCATCACAGGGCTCATCACCAGTCCATCACAGGAAGGATCACCAGTCCATCACAGGGAGGATCACCAGTCCATCAGAGGGAGGATCACCAGTCCATCACAGGGAGGATCAACAGTCCATCACAGGGAGGATCACCAATCCATCACAGGGAGGATCACCAGTCCATCACAAGGAGGATCACCAGTCCATCACCGGGCTGATCACCAGTCCATCAAAGGGAGGATCACCAATCCATCACAGGGAGGATCACCAGTCCATCACAGGGCTGATCACCAGTCCATCAGAGGGAGGATCATCAGTCCATCACAGGGAGGATCACCAGTCCATCACAGGGCTGATCACCAGTCCATCAAAGGGAGGATCACCAGTCCATCACATGGCTGATAACCAGTCCATCACAGGGGCTATAACCAGTCCATCAAAGGGAGGATCACCAGTCCATCAAAGGGAGGACCACCAGTCCATCACAGGGCTGGTAACCAGCCCATCAAAGGGAGGATCACCAGTCCATCAAAGGGAGGATCACCAGTCCAACACAGGGCTCATCACCGGTCCAACACAGGGCTGATCACCAGTCCAACACAGGGAGGATCACCAGTCCAACACAGGGCTGATCACCAGTCCATCACAGGGCTCATCACCAGTCCATCACAGGAAGGATCACCAGTCCATCACAGGGAGGATCACCCGTCCATCACAGGGAGGATCACCAATCCATCACAGGGAGGATCACCAGTCCATCACAGGGATGATCACCAGTCCATCAGACGGAGGATCACCAGTCCATCACAAGGAGGATTACCAGTCCATCACAGGGCTCATCACCAGTCCATCAAAGGGAGGATCACCAGTCCATCACAGAGAGGATCACCAGTCCATCATAGGGCTGATCACCAGTCCATCAGAGGGAGGATCACCAGTCCATCACAGGGAGGATCACCAGTCCATCACAGGGCTGATCACCAGTCCATCACAGGGAGGATCACCAGTCCATCACAGGGAGGATCACCAATCCATCACAGGGAGGATCACCAGTCCATCACAGGCCTGATCACCAGTCCATCAGAGGGAGGATCACCAGTCCATCACAAGGAGGATCACCTCCATCACAGGGCTGATCACCAGTCCATCAAAGGGAGGATCACCAGTCCATCACATGGCTGATAACCAGTCCATCAAAGGGGCTATAACCAGTCCATCAAAGGGATGATCACCAGTACATCAAAGGGAGGATCAACCGTCCATCACAGGGCTGATAACCAGCCCATCAAAGGGAGGATCACCAGTCCGTCAAAGGGAGGATCACCAGTCCATCACAGTGCTGATCACCAGTCCATCACAGGGAGGATCACCAGTCCATCACAGGGAGGATCACCAATCCAGCACAGGGAGGATCACCAGTCCATCACAGGGCTGATCACCAGTCCATCAGAGGGAGGATCACCAGTCCATAACAAGGAGGATCACCAATCCAGCACAGGGAGGATCACCAGTCCATCACAGGGCTGATCACCAGTCCATCAGAGGGAGGATCACCAGTCCATAACAAGGAGGATCACCAGTCCATCACAGGGCTGATCACCAGTCCATCAAAGGGAGGATCACCAGTCCATCACATGGCTGATAACCAGTCCATCAAAGGGGCTATAACCAGTCCATCAAAGGGATGATCACCAGTCCATCAAAGGGAGGATCACCAGTCCATCACAGGGAGGATCACCAGTCCATCATAGGGCTGATAACCGGTCCATCAGAGGGAGGATCACCAGTCCATCACAGGGAGGATCACCAGTCCATCATAGGGCTGATAACCGGTCCATCAGAGGGAGGATCACCAGTCCATCACAGGGAGGATCAACAGTCCATCACAGGGCTGATCACCGGTCCATCACAGGGAGGATCACCAGTCCATCACAGGGAGGATCACCAATCCATCACAGGGAGGATCACCAGTCCATCACAGGGCTGATCACCAGTCCATCAGAGGGAGGATCACCAGTCCATCACAAGGAGGATCACCAGTCCATCAAAGGGAGGATCACAAGTCCATCACATGGCTGATAACCAGTCCATCAAAGGGGCTATAACCAGTCCATCAAAGGGAGGATCACCAGTCCATCAAAGGGAGGATCACCAGTCCATCACAGGGCTGATAACCAGCACATCAAAGGGAGGATCACCAGTCCATCAAAGGGAGGATCACCAGTCCAACACAGGGCTCATCACCGGTCCAACACAGGGCTGATCACCAGTCCAACACAGAGAGGATCACCAGTCTAACACAGGGCTGATCACCAGTCCATCACCGGGAGGATCACCAGTCCATCGATGGGCTGATCACCAGTCCATCAACGGGAGGATCACCAGTCCATCACAGGGGCTATAACCAGTCCATCAAAGGGAGGATCACCAGTCCATCAAAGGGAGGATCACCAGTCCATCACAGGGCTGGTAACCAGCCCATCAAAGGGAGGATCACCAGTCCATCAGAGGGAGGATCACCAGTCCATCACAGGGAGGATCACCAGTCCATCACAGGGCTGATCACCAGTCCATCACAGGGAGGATCACCAGTCCATCACAGGGAGGATCACCAATCCATCACAGGGAGGATCACCAGTCCATCACAGGCCTGATCACCAGTCCATCAGAGGGAGGATCACCAGTCCATCACAAGGAGGATCACCTCCATCACAGGGCTGATCACCAGTCCATCAAAGGGAGGATCACCAGTCCATCACATGGCTGATAACCAGATCATCAAAGGGGCTATAACCAGTCCATCAAAGGGATGATCACCAGTACATCAAAGGGAGGATCACCCGTCCATCACAGGGCTGATAACCAGCCCATCAAAGGGAGGATCACCAGTCCGTCAAAGGGAGGATCACCAGTCCATCACAGGGCTGATCACCAGTCCATCACAGGTCTGTTAACCAGTCCACCACAGGGCTCATCACCAGTCCATCACAGGAAGGATCACCATTTCATTACAGGGAGGATCACCAGTCCATCACAGGGCTCATCACCAGTCCATCACAGGTCTGATCACCAGTCCAACACAGGGCTGATCACCAGTCCATCACAGGGCTCATCACCAGTCCATCACAGGTCTGATCACCAGTCCAACACAGGTCTGATCACCAGTCCAATACAGGAAGGATCACCAGTCCATCACAGGGCTGATCACCAGTCCATCAGAGGGAGGATCACCAGTCCATCACAGGGCTGATCACCAGTCCATCACAGGGAGGATCACCAGTCCATCACAGGGCTGATCACCATTCCATCAAAGGGAGGATCACCAGTCCATCAGAGGGAGGATCACCAGTCCATCACAGGGAGGATCACCAGTCCATCACAGGGCTGATCACCAGTCCATCACAGTGAGGATCACCAGTCCATCACAGGGAGGATCACCAATCCAGCACAGGGAGGATCACCAGTCCATCACAGGGCTGATCACCAGTCCATCAAAGGGAGGATCACCAGTCCATCACAGGGCTGATCACCAGTCCATCAGAGGGAGGATCCCCAGTCCATCAAAAGGAGGATCACCAGTCCATCACAGGGCTGAAAACCAGTTCATAAAAGGGAGGATCACCAATCCATCACATGGCTGATAACCAGTCCATCGAAGGGGTTATAACCAGTCCATCAAAGGGATGATCACCAGTCCATCAAAGGGAGGATCACCAGTCCATCACAGAGAGGATCACCAGTCCATCATAGGGCTGATCACCATTCCATCAGAGGGAGGATCACCAGTCCATCACAGGGAGGATCACCAGTCCATCACAGGGAGAATCACCAGTCCATCACAGGGCTGGTAACCAGCCCATCAAAGGGAGGATCACCAGTCCATCAAAGGGAGGATAACCAGTCCAACACAGGGCTCATCACCGGTCCAACACAGAGCTGATCACCAGTCCATCACCGGGAGGATCACCAGTCCATCACAGGGCTGATCACCAGTCCAACACAGTTCTGATCACCAGTCCATCACAGGGCTCATCACCAGTCCATCACAGGAAGGATCACCAGTCCATCACAGGGAGGATCACCAGTCCATCAGAGGGAGGATCACCAGTCCATCACAGGGAGGATCACCAGTCCATCACAGGGCTCATCACCAGTCCATCACAGGAAGGATCACCAGTCCATCACAGGGAGGATCACCCGTCCATCACAGGGAGGATCACCAATCCATCACAGGGAGGATCACCAGTCCATCACAGGGCTGATCACCAGTCCATCAGAGGGAGGATCACCAGTCCATCACAAGGAGGATTACCAGTCCATCACAGGGCTCATCACCAGTCCATCAAATGGAGGATCACCAGTCCATCACAGAGAGGATCACCAGTCCATCATAGGGCTGATCACCAGTCCATCAGAGGGAGGATCACCAGTCCATCACAGGGAGGATCACCAGTCCATCACATGGCTGATCACCAGTCCATCACAGGGAGGATCACCAGTCCATCACAGGGAGGATCACCAATCCATCACAGGGAGGATCACCAGTCCATCACAGGCCTGATCACCAGTCCATCAGAGGGAGGATCACCAGTCCATCACAAGGAGGATCACCTCCATCACAGGGCTGATCACCAGTCCATCAAAGGGAGGATCACCAGTCCATCACATGGCTGATAACCAGTCCATCAAAGGGGCTATAACCAGTCCATCAAAGGGATGATCACCAGTACATCAAAGGGAGGATCAACCGTCCATCACAGGGCTGATAACCAGCCCATCAAAGGGAGGATCACCAGTCCGTCAAAGGGAGGATCACCAGTCCATCACAGTGCTGATCACCAGTCCATCACAGGGAGGATCACCAGTCCATCACAGGGAGGATCACCAATCCAGCACAGGGAGGATCACCAGTCCATCACAGGGCTGATCACCAGTCCATCAGAGGGAGGATCACCAGTCCATAACAAGGAGGATCACCAATCCAGCACAGGGAGGATCACCAGTCCATCACAGGGCTGATCACCAGTCCATCAGAGGGAGGATCACCAGTCCATAACAAGGAGGATCACCAGTCCATCACAGGGCTGATCACCAGTCCATCAAAGGGAGGATCACCAGTCCATCACATGGCTGATAACCAGTCCATCAAAGGGGCTATAACCAGTCCATCAAAGGGATGATCACCAGTCCATCAAAGGGAGGATCACCAGTCCATCACAGGGAGGATCACCAGTCCATCATAGGGCTGATAACCGGTCCATCAGAGGGAGGATCACCAGTCCATCACAGGGAGGATCACCAGTCCATCATAGGGCTGATAACCGGTCCATCAGAGGGAGGATCACCAGTCCATCACAGGGAGGATCAACAGTCCATCACAGGGCTGATCACCAGTCCATCACAGGGAGGATCACCAGTCCATCACAGGGAGGATCACCAATCCATCACAGGGAGGATCACCAGTCCATCACAGGGCTGATCACCAGTCCATCAGAGGGAGGATCACCAGTCCATCACAAGGAGGATCACCAGTCCATCACAGGGCTGATCACCAGTCCATCAAAGGGAGGATCACCAGTCCATCACATGGCTGATAACCAGTCCATCAAAGGGGCTATAACCAGTCCATCAAAGGGAGGATCACCAGTCCATCAAAGGGAGGATCACCAGTCCATCAGAGGGAGGATCACCAGTCCATCACAGGGAGGATCACCAGTCCATCACAGGGCTGATCACCAGTCCATCACAGGGAGGATCACCAGTCCATCACAGGGAGGATCACCAATCCATCACAGGGAGGATCACCAGTCCATCACAGGCCTGATCACCAGTCCATCAGAGGGAGGATCACCAGTCCATCACAAGGAGGATCACCTCCATCACAGGGCTGATCACCAGTCCATCAAAGGGAGGATCACCAGTCCATCACATGGCTGATAACCAGTCCATCAAAGGGGCTATAACCAGTCCATCAAAGGGATGATCACCAGTACATCAAAGGGAGGATCAACCGTCCATCACAGGGCTGATAACCAGCCCATCAAAGGGAGGATCACCAGTCCGTCAAAGGGAGGATCACCAGTCCATCACAGTGCTGATCACCAGTCCATCACAGGGAGGATCACCAGTCCATCACAGGGAGGATCACCAATCCAGCACAGGGAGGATCACCAGTCCATCACAGGGCTGATCACCAGTCCATCAGAGGGAGGATCACCAGTCCATAACAAGGAGGATCACCAATCCAGCACAGGGAGGATCACCAGTCCATCACAGGGCTGATCACCAGTCCATCAGAGGGAGGATCACCAGTCCATAACAAGGAGGATCACCAGTCCATCACAGGGCTGATCACCAGTCCATCAAAGGGAGGATCACCAGTCCATCACATGGCTGATAACCAGTCCATCAAAGGGGCTATAACCAGTCCATCAAAGGGATGATCACCAGTCCATCAAAGGGAGGATCACCAGTCCATCACAGGGAGGATCACCAGTCCATCATAGGGCTGATAACCGGTCCATCAGAGGGAGGATCACCAGTCCATCACAGGGAGGATCACCAGTCCATCATAGGGCTGATAACCGGTCCATCAGAGGGAGGATCACCAGTCCATCACAGGGAGGATCAACAGTCCATCACAGAGAGGATCACCTGTCCATCAAAGGGAGGATCACCAGTCCATCACAGAGAGGATCACCTGTCCATCATAGGGCTGATCACCATTCCATCAGAGGGAGGATCACCAGTCCATCACAGGGAGGATCACCAGTCCATCACAGGGAGGATCACCAATCCATCACAGGGAGGATCACCAGTCCATCACAGGGCTGATCACCAGTCCATCAGAGGGAGGATCACCAATCCATCACAGGGAGGATCACCAGTCCATGACAGGGCTCATCACCAGTCCATCACAGGTCTGATCACCAGTCCAACATAGGGCTGATCACCAGTCCATCACAGGGCTCATCACCAGTCCATCACAGGTCTGATCACCAGTCCAACACAGGGAGGATCACCAGTCCATCACAAGGAGGATCACCAGTCCAATACAGGAAGGATCACCAGTCCATCACAGGGCTGATCACCAGTCCATCACAGGGAGGATCACTAGTCCATCACAGGGCTGATCACCAGTCCATCAAAGGGAGGATCACCAGTCCATCACAGGGCTGAAAACCAGTCCATAAAAGGGAGGATCACCAATCCATCACATGGCTGATAACCAGTCCATCGAAGGGGTTATAACCAGTCCATCAAAGGGATGATCACCAGTCCATCAAAGGGAGGATCACCAGTCCATCACAGAGAGGATCACCAGTCCATCATAGGGCTGATCACCAGTCCATCAGAGGGAGGATCACCAGTCCATCACAGGGAGGATCACCAGTCCATCACAGTGCTGATCACCAGTCCATCACAGGGAGGATCACCAGTCCATCACAGGGAGGATCACGAATCCAGCACAGGGAGGATCACCAGTCCATCACAGGGCTGATCACCAGTCCATCAGAGGGAGGATCACCAGTCCATAACAAGGAGGATCATCAGTCCATCACAGGGCTGATCACCAGTCCATCAAAGGGAGGATCACCAGTCCATCACATGGCTGATAACCAGTCCATCAAAGGGGCTATAACCAGTCCATCAAAGAGAGGATCACCAGTCCATCAAAGGGAGGATCACCAGTCCATCACAGGGCTGATAACCAGCCCATCAAAGGGAGGATCACCAGTCCAACACAGGGCTCATCACCGGTCCAACACAGGGCTGATCACCAGTCCAACACAGAGAGGATCACCAGTCTAACACAGGGCTGATCACCAGTCCATCACCGGGAGGATCACCAGTCCATCGATGGGCTGATCACCAGTCCATCACAGGTCTGATCACCAGTCCATAACAGGGCTGATCACCAGTCCATCGCAGGGAGGATCACCAGTCCATCACAGGGAGGATCACCAATCCATCACAGGGAGGATCACCAGTCCATCACAGGGCTGATCACCAGTCCATCAGAAGGAGGATCACCAATCCATCACAGGGAGGATCACCAGTCCATGAAAGGGCTCATCACCAGTCCATCACAGGTCTGATCACCAGTCCAACATAGGGCTGATCACCAGTCCATCACAGGGCTCATCACCAGTCCATCACAGGTCTGATCACCAGTCCAACACAGGGAGGATCACCAGTCCATCACAGGGAGGATCACCAGTCCAATACAGGAAGGATCACCAGTCCATCACAGGGCTGATCACCAGTCCATCACAGGGAGGATCACTAGTCCATCACAGGGAGGATCACCAATCTAGCACAGGGAGGATCACCAGTCCATCACAGGGCTGATAACCAGCCCATCAAAGGGAGGATCACCAGTGCAACACAGGGCTCATCACCGGTCCAACACAGTAATGATCACCAGTCCAACACAGGGAGGATCACCAGTCTAACACAGGGCTGATCACCAGTCCATCACCGGGAGGATCAACAGTCCATCACCGGGCTGATCACCAGTCCATCACAGGGAGGATCACCAGTCCATCAGAGGAAGGATCACCAGTCCATCACAGGGAGGATCACCAGTCCATCACAGGGCTGATCACCAGTCCATCACAGGGAGGATCACCAGTCCATCACAGGGAGGATCACCAATCCAGCACAGGGAGGATCACCAGTCCAACACAGGGCTGATCACCAGTCCATCACAGTGCTCATCACCAGTCCATCACAGAAAGGATCACCAGTCCATCACAGGTCTGATCACCAGTCCAACACAGGGAGGATCACCAGTCCATCACAGGGAGGATCACCAGTCCAATACAGGAAGGATCACCAGTCCATCACAGGGCTGATCACCAGTCCATCACAGGGAGGATCACTAGTCCATCACAGGGCTGATCACCAGTCCATCAAAGGGAGGATCACCAGTCCATCACAGGGCTGATCACCAGTCCATCAGAGGGAGGATCCCCAGTCCATCAAAAGGAGGATCACCAGTCCATCACAGGGCTGAAAACCAGTCCATAAAAGGGAGGATCACCAATCCATCACATGGCTGATAACCAGTCCCTCGAAGGGGTTATAACCAGTCCATCAAAGGGATGATCACCAGTCCATCAAAGGGAGGATCACCAGTCCATCACAGAGAGGATCACCAGTCCATCATAGGGCTGATCACCAGTCCATCAGAGGGAGGATCACCAGTCCATCACAGGGAGGATCACCAGTCCATCACAGGGAGGATCACCAGTCCATCACAGGGAGAATCACCAGTCCATCACAGGGCTGGTAACCAGCCCATCAAAGGGAGGATCACCAGTCCATCAGAGGGAGGATAACCAGTCCAACACAGGGCTCATCACCGGTCCAACACAGAGCTGATCACCAGTCCATCACCGGGAGGATCACCAGTCCATCACAGCGCTGATCACCAGTCCAACACAGGGCTGATCACCAGTCCATCACAGGGCTCATCACCAGTCCATCACAGGAAGGATAACCAGTCCATCACAGGGAGGATCACCAGTCCATCAGAGGGAGGATCACCAGTCCATCACAGGGAGGATCAACAGTCCATCACAGGGAGGATCACCAATCCATCACAGGGAGGATCACCAGTCCATCACAAGGAGGATCACCAGTCCATCACAGGGCTGATCACCAGTCCATCAAAGGAAGGATCACCAATCCATCACAGGGAGGATCACCAGTCCATCACAGGGCTGATCACCAGTCCATCAGAGGGAGGATCATCAGTCCATCACAGGGAGGATCACCAGTCCATCGAGGGCTGATCACCAGTCCATCAAAGGGAGGATCACCAGTCCATCACATGGCTGATAACCAGTCCATCACAGGGGCTATAACCAGTCCATCAAAGGGAGGATCACCAGTCCATCAAAGGGAGGATCACCAGTCCATCACAGGGCTGGTAACCAGCCCATCAAAGGGAGGATCACCAGTCCATCAAAGGGAGGATCACCAGTCCAACACAGGGCTCATCACCGGTCCAACACAGGGCTGATCACCTGTCCAACACAGGGAGGATCACCAGTCCAACACAGGGCTGATCACCAGTCCATCACAGGGCTCATCACCAGTCCATCACAGGAAGGATCACCAGTCCATCACAGGGAGGATCACCCGTCCATCACAGTGAGGATCACCAATCCATCACAGGGACGATCACCAGTCCATCACAGGGAGGATCACCAGTCCAACACAGGGCTGATCACCAGTCCATCACAGGGCTCATCACCAGTCCATCAAAGAAAGGATCACCAGTCCATCACAGGGAGGATCACCAGTCCATCAGAGGGAGGATCACCAGTCCATCACAGGGAGGATCAACAGTCCATCACAGGGAGGATCACCAATCCATCACAGGGAGGATCACCAGTCCATCACATGGCTGATAACCAGTCCATCACAGGGGCTATAACCAGTCCATCAAAGGGAGGATCACCAGTCCATCACATGGCTGATAACCAGTCCATCACAGGGGCTATAACCAGTCCATCAAAGGGAGGATCACCAGTCCATCAAAGGGAGGATCACCAGTCCATCACAGCGCTGGTAACCAGCCCATCAAAGGGAGGATCACCAGTCCATCAAAGGGAGGATCACCAGTCCAACACAGGGCTCATCACCGGTCCAACACAGGGCTGATCACCAGTCCAACACAGGGAGGATCACCAGTCTAACACAGGGCTGATCACCAGTCCATCACAGGGAGGATCACCAGTCCATCACAGGGAGGATCACCAATCCAGCACAGGGAGGATCACCAGTCCATCACAGGGCTGATCACCAGTCCATCACAGGGCTGATCACCAGTCCATCAAATGGAGGATTACCAGTCCATCACATGGCTGATCACCAGTCCATCACAGTGCTCATCAGCAGTCCATCACAGAAAGGATCACCAGTCCATCACAGGGAGGATCACCAGTCCATCAGAGGGAGGATCACCAGTCCATCACAGGGAGGATCAACAGTCCATCACAGGGAGGATCACCAATCCATCACAGGGAGGATCACCAGTCCATCACATGGCTGATAACCAGTCCATCACAGGGGCTATAACCAGTCCATCACAGGGACGATCACCAGTCCATCACAGGGAGGATCACCAGTCCAACACAGGGCTGATCACCAGTCCATCACAGGGCTCATCACCAGTCCATCACAGAAAGGATAACCAGTACATCACAGGGAGGATCACCAGTCCATCAGAGGGAGGATCACCAGTCCATCACAGGGAGGATCAACAGTCCATCACAGGGAGGATCACCAATCCATCACAGGGAGGATCACCAGTCCATCACATGGCTGATAACCAGTCCATCACAGGGGCTATAACCAGTCCATCAAAGGGAGGATCACCAGTCCATCAAAGGGAGGATCACCAGTCCATCACAGCGCTGGTAACCAGCCCATCAAAGGGAGGATCACCAGTCCATCAAAGGGAGGACCACCAGTCCAACAAAGGGCTCATCACCGGTCCAACACAGGGCTGATCACCAGTCCATCACATGGCTGATAACCAGTCCATCACAGGGGCTATAACCAGTCCATCAAAGGGAGGATCACCAGTCCATCAAAGGGAGGGTCACCAGTCCATCACCGGGAGGATCACCAGTCCATCGATGGGCTGATCACCAGTCCATCACAGGTCTGATCACCAGTCCATAACAGGGCTGATCACCAGTCCATCACAGGGAGGATCACCAGTCCATCACAGGGAGGATCACCAATCCATCACAGGGAGGATCACCAGTCCATCACAGGGCTGATCACCAGTCCATCAGAGGGAGGATCACCAATCCATCACAGGGAGGATCACCAGTCCATGACAGGGCTCATCACCAGTCCATCACAGGTCTGATCACCAGTCCAACATAGGGCTGATCACCAGTCCATCACAGGGCTCATCACCAGTCCATCACAGGTCTGATCACCAGTCCCACACAGGGAGGATCACCAGTCCATCACAGGGAGGATCACCAGTCCAATACAGGAAGGATCACCAATTCATTACAGGGAGGATCACCAGTCCATCACAGGGCTCATCACCAGTCCATCACAGGGCTCATCACCAGTCCATCACAGGAAGGATCACCAGTCCATCACAGGGAGGATCACCAGTCCATCAGAGGGAGGATCACCAGTCCATCACAGGGAGGATCAACAGTCCATCACAGGGAGGATCACCAATCCATCACAGGGAGGATCACCAGTCCATCACAAGGAGGATCACCAGTCCATCACAGGGCTGATCACCAGTCCATCAGAGGGAGGATCATCAGTCCATCACAGGGAGGATCACCAGTCCATCGAGGGCTGATCACCAGTCCATCAGAGGGAGGATCACCAGTCCATCACAGGGAGGATGACCAGTCCATCACAGGGCTGATCACCAGTCCATCACAGGGAGGATCACCAGTCCATCACAGGGAGGATCACCAATCCATCACAGGGAGGATCACCAGTCCATCACAGGCCTGATCACCAGTCCATCAGAGGGAGGATCACCAGTCCATCACAAGGAGGATCACCTCCATCACAGGGCTGATCACCAGTCCATCAAAGGGAGGATCACCAGTCCAACACAGGGCTGATCACCAGTCCATCACAGGGCTCATCACCAGTCCATCACAGAAAGGATAACCAGTACATCACAGGGAGGATCACCAGTCCATCAGAGGGAGGATCACCAGTCCATCACAGGGAGGATCAACAGTCCATCACAGGGAGGATCACCAATCCATCACAGGGAGGATCACCAGTCCAACACAGGGCTCATCACCGGTCCAACACAGGGCTGATCACCTGTCCAACACAGGGAGGATCACCAGTCCAACACAGGGCTGATCACCAGTCCATCACAGGGCTCATCACCAGTCCATCACAGGAAGGATCACCAGTCCATCACAGGGAGGATCACCCGTCCATCACAGTGAGGATCACCAATCCATCACAGGGACGATCACCAGTCCATCACAGGGAGGATCACCAGTCCAACACAGGGCTGATCACCAGTCCATCACAGGGCTCATCACCAGTCCATCAAAGAAAGGATCACCAGTCCATCACAGGGAGGATCACCAGTCCATCAGAGGGAGGATCACCAGTCCATCACAGGGAGGATCAACAGTCCATCACAGGGAGGATCACCAATCCATCACAGGGAGGATCACCAGTCCATCACATGGCTGATAACCAGTCCATCACAGGGGCTATAACCAGTCCATCAAAGGGAGGATCACCAGTCCATCACATGGCTGATAACCAGTCCATCACAGGGGCTATAACCAGTCCATCAAAGGGAGGATCACCAGTCCATCAAAGGGAGGATCACCAGTCCATCACAGCGCTGGTAACCAGCCCATCAAAGGGAGGATCACCAGTCCATCAAAGGGAGGATCACCAGTCCAACACAGGGCTCATCACCGGTCCAACACAGGGCTGATCACCAGTCCAACACAGGGAGGATCACCAGTCTAACACAGGGCTGATCACCAGTCCATCACAGGGAGGATCACCAGTCCATCACAGGGAGGATCACCAATCCAGCACAGGGAGGATCACCAGTCCATCACAGGGCTGATCACCAGTCCATCACAGGGCTGATCACCAGTCCATCAAATGGAGGATTACCAGTCCATCACATGGCTGATCACCAGTCCATCACAGTGCTCATCAGCAGTCCATCACAGAAAGGATCACCAGTCCATCACAGGGAGGATCACCAGTCCATCAGAGGGAGGATCACCAGTCCATCACAGGGAGGATCAACAGTCCATCACAGGGAGGATCACCAATCCATCACAGGGAGGATCACCAGTCCATCACATGGCTGATAACCAGTCCATCACAGGGGCTATAACCAGTCCATCACAGGGACGATCACCAGTCCATCACAGGGAGGATCACCAGTCCAACACAGGGCTGATCACCAGTCCATCACAGGGCTCATCACCAGTCCATCACAGAAAGGATAACCAGTACATCACAGGGAGGATCACCAGTCCATCAGAGGGAGGATCACCAGTCCATCACAGGGAGGATCAACAGTCCATCACAGGGAGGATCACCAATCCATCACAGGGAGGATCACCAGTCCATCACATGGCTGATAACCAGTCCATCACAGGGGCTATAACCAGTCCATCAAAGGGAGGATCACCAGTCCATCAAAGGGAGGATCACCAGTCCATCACAGCGCTGGTAACCAGCCCATCAAAGGGAGGATCACCAGTCCATCAAAGGGAGGACCACCAGTCCAACAAAGGGCTCATCACCGGTCCAACACAGGGCTGATCACCAGTCCATCACATGGCTGATAACCAGTCCATCACAGGGGCTATAACCAGTCCATCAAAGGGAGGATCACCAGTCCATCAAAGGGAGGGTCACCAGTCCATCACCGGGAGGATCACCAGTCCATCGATGGGCTGATCACCAGTCCATCACAGGTCTGATCACCAGTCCATAACAGGGCTGATCACCAGTCCATCACAGGGAGGATCACCAGTCCATCACAGGGAGGATCACCAATCCATCACAGGGAGGATCACCAGTCCATCACAGGGCTGATCACCAGTCCATCAGAGGGAGGATCACCAATCCATCACAGGGAGGATCACCAGTCCATGACAGGGCTCATCACCAGTCCATCACAGGTCTGATCACCAGTCCAACATAGGGCTGATCACCAGTCCATCACAGGGCTCATCACCAGTCCATCACAGGTCTGATCACCAGTCCCACACAGGGAGGATCACCAGTCCATCACAGGGAGGATCACCAGTCCAATACAGGAAGGATCACCAATTCATTACAGGGAGGATCACCAGTCCATCACAGGGCTCATCACCAGTCCATCACAGGGCTCATCACCAGTCCATCACAGGAAGGATCACCAGTCCATCACAGGGAGGATCACCAGTCCATCAGAGGGAGGATCACCAGTCCATCACAGGGAGGATCAACAGTCCATCACAGGGAGGATCACCAATCCATCACAGGGAGGATCACCAGTCCATCACAAGGAGGATCACCAGTCCATCACAGGGCTGATCACCAGTCCATCAGAGGGAGGATCATCAGTCCATCACAGGGAGGATCACCAGTCCATCGAGGGCTGATCACCAGTCCATCAGAGGGAGGATCACCAGTCCATCACAGGGAGGATGACCAGTCCATCACAGGGCTGATCACCAGTCCATCACAGGGAGGATCACCAGTCCATCACAGGGAGGATCACCAATCCATCACAGGGAGGATCACCAGTCCATCACAGGCCTGATCACCAGTCCATCAGAGGGAGGATCACCAGTCCATCACAAGGAGGATCACCTCCATCACAGGGCTGATCACCAGTCCATCAAAGGGAGGATCACCAGTCCATCACATGGCTGATAACCAGTCCATCAAAGGGACTATAACCACTCCATCAAAGGGATGATCACCAGTACATCAAAGGGAGGATCAACCGTCCATCACAGGGCTGATAACCAGCCCATCAAAGGGAGGATCACCAGTCCGTCAAAGGGAGGATCACCAGTCCATCACAGGGCTGATCACCAGTCCATCACAGGTCTGTTAACCAGTCCAACACAAGGCTGATCACCAGTCCATCACAGGGCTCATCACCAGTCCATCACAGGAAGGATCACCAATTCATTACAGGGAGGATCACCAGTCCATCACAGGGCTCATCACCAGTCCATCACAGGGCTCATCACCAGTCCATCACAGGAAGGATCACCAGTCCATCACAGGGAGGATCACCAGTCCATCAGAGGGAGGATCACCAGTCCATCACAGGGAGGATCAACAGTCCATCACAGGGAGGATCACCAATCCATCACAGGGAGGATCACCAGTCCATCACAAGGAGGATCACCAGTCCATCACCGGGCTGATCACCAGTCCATCAAAGGGAGGATCACCAATCCATCACAGGGAGGATCACCAGTCCATCACAGGGCTGATCACCAGTCCATCAGAGGGAGGATCATCAGTCCATCACAGGGAGGATCACCAGTCCATCACAGGGCTGATCACCAGTCCATCAAAGGGAGGATCACCAGTCCATCACATGGCTGATAACCAGTCCATCACAGGGGCTATAACCAGTCCATCAAAGGGAGGATCACCAGTCCATCAAAGGGAGGACCACCAGTCCATCACAGGGCTGGTAACCAGCCCATCAAAGGGAGGATCACCAGTCCATCAAAGGGAGGATCACCAGTCCAACACAGGGCTCATCACCGGTCCAACACAGGGCTGATCACCAGTCCAACACAGGGAGGATCACCAGTCCAACACAGGGCTGATCACCAGTCCATCACAGGGCTCATCACCAGTCCATCACAGGAAGGATCACCAGTCCATCACAGGGAGGATCACCCGTCCATCACAGGGAGGATCACCAATCCATCACAGGGAGGATCACCAGTCCATCACAGGGATGATCACCAGTCCATCAGACGGAGGATCACCAGTCCATCACAAGGAGGATTACCAGTCCATCACAGGGCTCATCACCAGTCCATCAAAGGGAGGATCACCAGTCCATCACAGAGAGGATCACCAGTCCATCATAGGGCTGATCACCAGTCCATCAGAGGGAGGATCACCAGTCCATCACAGGGAGGATCACCAGTCCATCACAGGGCTGATCACCAGTCCATCACAGGGAGGATCACCAGTCCATCACAGGGAGGATCACCAATCCATCACAGGGAGGATCACCAGTCCATCACAGGCCTGATCACCAGTCCATCAGAGGGAGGATCACCAGTCCATCACAAGGAGGATCACCTCCATCACAGGGCTGATCACCAGTCCATCAAAGGGAGGATCACCAGTCCATCACATGGCTGATAACCAGTCCATCAAAGGGGCTATAACCAGTCCATCAAAGGGATGATCACCAGTACATCAAAGGGAGGATCAACCGTCCATCACAGGGCTGATAACCAGCCCATCAAAGGGAGGATCACCAGTCCGTCAAAGGGAGGATCACCAGTCCATCACAGTGCTGATCACCAGTCCATCACAGGGAGGATCACCAGTCCATCACAGGGAGGATCACCAATCCAGCACAGGGAGGATCACCAGTCCATCACAGGGCTGATCACCAGTCCATCAGAGGGAGGATCACCAGTCCATAACAAGGAGGATCACCAATCCAGCACAGGGAGGATCACCAGTCCATCACAGGGCTGATCACCAGTCCATCAGAGGGAGGATCACCAGTCCATAACAAGGAGGATCACCAGTCCATCACAGGGCTGATCACCAGTCCATCAAAGGGAGGATCACCAGTCCATCACATGGCTGATAACCAGTCCATCAAAGGGGCTATAACCAGTCCATCAAAGGGATGATCACCAGTCCATCAAAGGGAGGATCACCAGTCCATCACAGGGAGGATCACCAGTCCATCATAGGGCTGATAACCGGTCCATCAGAGGGAGGATCACCAGTCCATCACAGGGAGGATCACCAGTCCATCATAGGGCTGATAACCGGTCCATCAGAGGGAGGATCACCAGTCCATCACAGGGAGGATCAACAGTCCATCACAGGGCTGATCACCAGTCCATCACAGGGAGGATCACCAGTCCATCACAGGGAGGATCACCAATCCATCACAGGGAGGATCACCAGTCCATCACAGGGCTGATCACCAGTCCATCAGAGGGAGGATCACCAGTCCATCACAAGGAGGATCACCAGTCCATCAAAGGGAGGATCACCAGTCCATCACATGGCTGATAACCAGTCCATCAAAGGGGCTATAACCAGTCCATCAAAGGGAGGATCACCAGTCCATCAAAGGGAGGATCACCAGTCCATCACAGGGCTGATAACCAGCACATCAAAGGGAGGATCACCAGTCCATCAAAGGGAGGATCACCAGTCCAACACAGGGCTCATCACCGGTCCAACACAGGGCTGATCACCAGTCCAACACAGAGAGGATCACCAGTCTAACACAGGGCTGATCACCAGTCCATCACCGGGAGGATCACCAGTCCATCGATGGGCTGATCACCAGTCCATCAATGGGAGGATCACCAGTCCATCACAGGGGCTATAACCAGTCCATCAAAGGGAGGATCACCAGTCCATCAAAGGGAGGATCACCAGTCCATCACAGGGCTGGTAACCAGCCCATCAAAGGGAGGATCACCAGTCCATCAGAGGGAGGATCACCAGTCCATCACAGGGAGGATCACCAGTCCATCACAGGGCTGATCACCAGTCCATCACAGGGAGGATCACCAGTCCATCACAGGGAGGATCACCAATCCATCACAGGGAGGATCACCAGTCCATCACAGGCCTGATCACCAGTCCATCAGAGGGAGGATCACCAGTCCATCACAAGGAGGATCACCTCCATCACAGGGCTGATCACCAGTCCATCAAAGGGAGGATCACCAGTCCATCACATGGCTGATAACCAGATCATCAAAGGGGCTATAACCAGTCCATCAAAGGGATGATCACCAGTACATCAAAGGGAGGATCACCCGTCCATCACAGGGCTGATAACCAGCCCATCAAAGGGAGGATCACCAGTCCGTCAAAGGGAGGATCACCAGTCCATCACAGGGCTGATCACCAGTCCATCACAGGTCTGTTAACCAGTCCACCACAGGGCTCATCACCAGTCCATCACAGGAAGGATCACCATTTCATTACAGGGAGGATCACCAGTCCATCACAGGGCTCATCACCAGTCCATCACAGGTCTGATCACCAGTCCAACACAGGGCTGATCACCAGTCCATCACAGGGCTCATCACCAGTCCATCACAGGTCTGATCACCAGTCCAACACAGGTCTGATCACCAGTCCAATACAGGAAGGATCACCAGTCCATCACAGGGCTGATCACCAGTCCATCAGAGGGAGGATCACCAGTCCATCACAGGGCTGATCACCAGTCCATCACAGGGAGGATCACCAGTCCATCACAGGGCTGATCACCATTCCATCAAAGGGAGGATCACCAGTCCATCAGAGGGAGGATCACCAGTCCATCACAGGGAGGATCACCAGTCCATCACAGGGCTGATCACCAGTCCATCACAGTGAGGATCACCAGTCCATCACAGGGAGGATCACCAATCCAGCACAGGGAGGATCACCAGTCCATCACAGGGCTGATCACCAGTCCATCAAAGGGAGGATCACCAGTCCATCACAGGGCTGATCACCAGTCCATCAGAGGGAGGATCCCCAGTCCATCAAAAGGAGGATCACCAGTCCATCACAGGGCTGAAAACCAGTTCATAAAAGGGAGGATCACCAATCCATCACATGGCTGATAACCAGTCCATCGAAGGGGTTATAACCAGTCCATCAAAGGGATGATCACCAGTCCATCAAAGGGAGGATCACCAGTCCATCACAGAGAGGATCACCAGTCCATCATAGGGCTGATCACCATTCCATCAGAGGGAGGATCACCAGTCCATCACAGGGAGGATCACCAGTCCATCACAGGGAGAATCACCAGTCCATCACAGGGCTGGTAACCAGCCCATCAAAGGGAGGATCACCAGTCCATCAAAGGGAGGATAACCAGTCCAACACAGGGCTCATCACCGGTCCAACACAGAGCTGATCACCAGTCCATCACCGGGAGGATCACCAGTCCATCACAGGGCTGATCACCAGTCCAACACAGTTCTGATCACCAGTCCATCACAGGGCTCATCACCAGTCCATCACAGGAAGGATCACCAGTCCATCACAGGGAGGATCACCAGTCCATCAGAGGGAGGATCACCAGTCCATCACAGGGAGGATCACCAGTCCATCACAGGGCTCATCACCAGTCCATCACAGGAAGGATCACCAGTCCATCACAGGGAGGATCACCCGTCCATCACAGGGAGGACCACCAATCCATCACAGGGAGGATCACCAGTCCATCACAGGGCTGATCACCAGTCCATCAGAGGGAGGATCACCAGTCCATCACAAGGAGGATTACCAGTCCATCACAGGGCTCATCACCAGTCCATCAAATGGAGGATCACCAGTCCATCACAGAGAGGATCACCAGTCCATCATAGGGCTGATCACCAGTCCATCAGAGGGAGGATCACCAGTCCATCACAGGGAGGATCACCAGTCCATCACAGGGCTGATCACCAGTCCATCACAGGGAGGATCACCAGTCCATCACAGGGAGGATCACCAATCCATCACAGGGAGGATCACCAGTCCATCACAGGCCTGATCACCAGTCCATCAGAGGGAGGATCACCAGTCCATCACAAGGAGGATCACCTCCATCACAGGGCTGATCACCAGTCCATCAAAGGGAGGATCACCAGTCCATCACATGGCTGATAACCAGTCCATCAAAGGGGCTATAACCAGTCCATCAAAGGGATGATCACCAGTACATCAAAGGGAGGATCAACCGTCCATCACAGGGCTGATAACCAGCCCATCAAAGGGAGGATCACCAGTCCGTCAAAGGGAGGATCACCAGTCCATCACAGTGCTGATCACCAGTCCATCACAGGGAGGATCACCAGTCCATCACAGGGAGGATCACCAATCCAGCACAGGGAGGATCACCAGTCCATCACAGGGCTGATCACCAGTCCATCAGAGGGAGGATCACCAGTCCATAACAAGGAGGATCACCAATCCAGCACAGGGAGGATCACCAGTCCATCACAGGGCTGATCACCAGTCCATCAGAGGGAGGATCACCAGTCCATAACAAGGAGGATCACCAGTCCATCACAGGGCTGATCACCAGTCCATCAAAGGGAGGATCACCAGTCCATCACATGGCTGATAACCAGTCCATCAAAGGGGCTATAACCAGTCCATCAAAGGGATGATCACCAGTCCATCAAAGGGAGGATCACCAGTCCATCACAGGGAGGATCACCAGTCCATCATAGGGCTGATAACCGGTCCATCAGAGGGAGGATCACCAGTCCATCACAGGGAGGATCACCAGTCCATCATAGGGCTGATAACCGGTCCATCAGAGGGAGGATCACCAGTCCATCACAGGGAGGATCAACAGTCCATCACAGGGCTGATCACCAGTCCATCACAGGGAGGATCACCAGTCCATCACAGGGAGGATCACCAATCCATCACAGGGAGGATCACCAGTCCATCAGAGGGCTGATCACCAGTCCATCAGAGGGAGGATCACCAGTCCATCACAAGGAGGATCACCAGTCCATCACAGGGCTGATCACCAGTCCATCAAAGGGAGGATCACCAGTCCATCACATGGCTGATAACCAGTCCATCAAAGGGGCTATAACCAGTCCATCAAAGGGAGGATCACCAGTCCATCAAAGGGAGGATCACCAGTCCATCAGAGGGAGGATCACCAGTCCATCACAGGGAGGATCACCAGTCCATCACAGGGCTGATCACCAGTCCATCACAGGGAGGATCACCAGTCCATCACAGGGAGGATCACCAATCCATCACAGGGAGGATCACCAGTCCATCACAGGCCTGATCACCAGTCCATCAGAGGGAGGATCACCAGTCCATCACAAGGAGGATCACCTCCATCACAGGGCTGATCACCAGTCCATCAAAGGGAGGATCACCAGTCCATCACATGGCTGATAACCAGTCCATCAAAGGGGCTATAACCAGTCCATCAAAGGGATGATCACCAGTACATCAAAGGGAGGATCAACCGTCCATCACAGGGCTGATAACCAGCCCATCAAAGGGAGGATCACCAGTCCGTCAAAGGGAGGATCACCAGTCCATCACAGTGCTGATCACCAGTCCATCACAGGGAGGATCACCAGTCCATCACAGGGAGGATCACCAATCCAGCACAGGGAGGATCACCAGTCCATCACAGGGCTGATCACCAGTCCATCAGAGGGAGGATCACCAGTCCATAACAAGGAGGATCACCAATCCAGCACAGGGAGGATCACCAGTCCATCACAGGGCTGATCACCAGTCCATCAGAGGGAGGATCACCAGTCCATAACAAGGAGGATCACCAGTCCATCACAGGGCTGATCACCAGTCCATCAAAGGGAGGATCACCAGTCCATCACATGGCTGATAACCAGTCCATCAAAGGGGCTATAACCAGTCCATCAAAGGGATGATCACCAGTCCATCAAAGGGAGGATCACCAGTCCATCACAGGGAGGATCACCAGTCCATCATAGGGCTGATAACCGGTCCATCAGAGGGAGGATCACCAGTCCATCACAGGGAGGATCACCAGTCCATCATAGGGCTGATAACCGGTCCATCAGAGGGAGGATCACCAGTCCATCACAGGGAGGATCAACAGTCCATCACAGAGAGGATCACCTGTCCATCAAAGGGAGGATCACCAGTCCATCACAGAGAGGATCACCTGTCCATCATAGGGCTGATCACCATTCCATCAGAGGGAGGATCACCAGTCCATCACAGGGAGGATCACCAGTCCATCACAGGGAGGATCACCAATCCATCACAGGGAGGATCACCAGTCCATCACAGGGCTGATCACCAGTCCATCAGAGGGAGGATCACCAATCCATCACAGGGAGGATCACCAGTCCATGACAGGGCTCATCACCAGTCCATCACAGGTCTGATCACCAGTCCAACATAGGGCTGATCACCAGTCCATCACAGGGCTCATCACCAGTCCATCACAGGTCTGATCACCAGTCCAACACAGGGAGGATCACCAGTCCATCACAAGGAGGATCACCAGTCCAATACAGGAAGGATCACCAGTCCATCACAGGGCTGATCACCAGTCCATCACAGGGAGGATCACTAGTCCATCACAGGGCTGATCACCAGTCCATCAAAGGGAGGATCACCAGTCCATCACAGGGCTGAAAACCAGTCCATAAAAGGGAGGATCACCAATCCATCACATGGCTGATAACCAGTCCATCGAAGGGGTTATAACCAGTCCATCAAAGGGATGATCACCAGTCCATCAAAGGGAGGATCACCAGTCCATCACAGAGAGGATCACCAGTCCATCATAGGGCTGATCACCAGTCCATCAGAGGGAGGATCACCAGTCCATCACAGGGAGGATCACCAGTCCATCACAGTGCTGATCACCAGTCCATCACAGGGAGGATCACCAGTCCATCACAGGGAGGATCACGAATCCAGCACAGGGAGGATCACCAGTCCATCACAGGGCTGATCACCAGTCCATCAGAGGGAGGATCACCAGTCCATAACAAGGAGGATCATCAGTCCATCACAGGGCTGATCACCAGTCCATCAAAGGGAGGATCACCAGTCCATCACATGGCTGATAACCAGTCCATCAAAGGGGCTATAACCAGTCCATCAAAGGGAGGATCACCAGTCCATCAAAGGGAGGACCACCAGTCCATCACAGGGCTGGTAACCAGCCCATCAAAGGGAGGATCACCAGTCCATCAAAGGGAGGATCACCAGTCCAACACAGGGCTCATCACCGGTCCAACACAGGGCTGATCACCAGTCCAACACAGGGAGGATCACCAGTCCAACACAGGGCTGATCACCAGTCCATCACAGGGCTCATCACCAGTCCATCACAGGAAGGATCACCAGTCCATCACAGGGAGGATCACCCGTCCATCACAGGGAGGATCACCAATCCATCACAGGGAGGATCACCAGTCCATCACAGGGATGATCACCAGTCCATCAGACGGAGGATCACCAGTCCATCACAAGGAGGATTACCAGTCCATCACAGGGCTCATCACCAGTCCATCAAAGGGAGGATCACCAGTCCATCACAGAGAGGATCACCAGTCCATCATAGGGCTGATCACCAGTCCATCAGAGGGAGGATCACCAGTCCATCACAGGGAGGATCACCAGTCCATCACAGGGCTGATCACCAGTCCATCACAGGGAGGATCACCAGTCCATCACAGGGAGGATCACCAATCCATCACAGGGAGGATCACCAGTCCATCACAGGCCTGATCACCAGTCCATCAGAGGGAGGATCACCAGTCCATCACAAGGAGGATCACCTCCATCACAGGGCTGATCACCAGTCCATCAAAGGGAGGATCACCAGTCCATCACATGGCTGATAACCAGTCCATCAAAGGGGCTATAACCAGTCCATCAAAGGGATGATCACCAGTACATCAAAGGGAGGATCAACCGTCCATCACAGGGCTGATAACCAGCCCATCAAAGGGAGGATCACCAGTCCGTCAAAGGGAGGATCACCAGTCCATCACAGTGCTGATCACCAGTCCATCACAGGGAGGATCACCAGTCCATCACAGGGAGGATCACCAATCCAGCACAGGGAGGATCACCAGTCCATCACAGGGCTGATCACCAGTCCATCAGAGGGAGGATCACCAGTCCATAACAAGGAGGATCACCAATCCAGCACAGGGAGGATCACCAGTCCATCACAGGGCTGATCACCAGTCCATCAGAGGGAGGATCACCAGTCCATAACAAGGAGGATCACCAGTCCATCACAGGGCTGATCACCAGTCCATCAAAGGGAGGATCACCAGTCCATC
Organism: Pleuronectes platessa; assembly: GCF_947347685.1. Lineage (NCBI taxonomy): Eukaryota > Metazoa > Chordata > Actinopteri > Pleuronectiformes > Pleuronectidae > Pleuronectes > Pleuronectes platessa. The sequence continues at coordinate 16,840,212 of NC_070649.1, read as the reverse complement.
ACATGGCTGATAACCAGTCCATCAAAGGGGCTATAACCAGTCCATCAAAGGGATGATCACCAGTCCATCAAAGGGAGGATCACCAGTCCATCACAGGGAGGATCACCAGTCCATCATAGGGCTGATAACCGGTCCATCAGAGGGAGGATCACCAGTCCATCACAGGGAGGATCACCAGTCCATCATAGGGCTGATAACCGGTCCATCAGAGGGAGGATCACCAGTCCATCACAGGGAGGATCAACAGTCCATCACAGGGCTGATCACCAGTCCATCACAGGGAGGATCACCAGTCCATCACAGGGAGGATCACCAATCCATCACAGGGAGGATCACCAGTCCATCACAGGGCTGATCACCAGTCCATCAGAGGGAGGATCACCAGTCCATCACAAGGAGGATCACCAGTCCATCAAAGGGAGGATCACCAGTCCATCACATGGCTGATAACCAGTCCATCAAAGGGGCTATAACCAGTCCATCAAAGGGAGGATCACCAGTCCATCAAAGGGAGGATCACCAGTCCATCACAGGGCTGATAACCAGCACATCAAAGGGAGGATCACCAGTCCATCAAAGGGAGGATCACCAGTCCAACACAGGGCTCATCACCGGTCCAACACAGGGCTGATCACCAGTCCAACACAGAGAGGATCACCAGTCTAACACAGGGCTGATCACCAGTCCATCACCGGGAGGATCACCAGTCCATCGATGGGCTGATCACCAGTCCATCAATGGGAGGATCACCAGTCCATCACAGGGGCTATAACCAGTCCATCAAAGGGAGGATCACCAGTCCATCAAAGGGAGGATCACCAGTCCATCACAGGGCTGGTAACCAGCCCATCAAAGGGAGGATCACCAGTCCATCAGAGGGAGGATCACCAGTCCATCACAGGGAGGATCACCAGTCCATCACAGGGCTGATCACCAGTCCATCACAGGGAGGATCACCAGTCCATCACAGGGAGGATCACCAATCCATCACAGGGAGGATCACCAGTCCATCACAGGCCTGATCACCAGTCCATCAGAGGGAGGATCACCAGTCCATCACAAGGAGGATCACCTCCATCACAGGGCTGATCACCAGTCCATCAAAGGGAGGATCACCAGTCCATCACATGGCTGATAACCAGATCATCAAAGGGGCTATAACCAGTCCATCAAAGGGATGATCACCAGTACATCAAAGGGAGGATCACCCGTCCATCACAGGGCTGATAACCAGCCCATCAAAGGGAGGATCACCAGTCCGTCAAAGGGAGGATCACCAGTCCATCACAGGGCTGATCACCAGTCCATCACAGGTCTGTTAACCAGTCCACCACAGGGCTCATCACCAGTCCATCACAGGAAGGATCACCATTTCATTACAGGGAGGATCACCAGTCCATCACAGGGCTCATCACCAGTCCATCACAGGTCTGATCACCAGTCCAACACAGGGCTGATCACCAGTCCATCACAGGGCTCATCACCAGTCCATCACAGGTCTGATCACCAGTCCAACACAGGTCTGATCACCAGTCCAATACAGGAAGGATCACCAGTCCATCACAGGGCTGATCACCAGTCCATCAGAGGGAGGATCACCAGTCCATCACAGGGCTGATCACCAGTCCATCACAGGGAGGATCACCAGTCCATCACAGGGCTGATCACCATTCCATCAAAGGGAGGATCACCAGTCCATCAGAGGGAGGATCACCAGTCCATCACAGGGAGGATCACCAGTCCATCACAGGGCTGATCACCAGTCCATCACAGTGAGGATCACCAGTCCATCACAGGGAGGATCACCAATCCAGCACAGGGAGGATCACCAGTCCATCACAGGGCTGATCACCAGTCCATCAAAGGGAGGATCACCAGTCCATCACAGGGCTGATCACCAGTCCATCAGAGGGAGGATCCCCAGTCCATCAAAAGGAGGATCACCAGTCCATCACAGGGCTGAAAACCAGTTCATAAAAGGGAGGATCACCAATCCATCACATGGCTGATAACCAGTCCATCGAAGGGGTTATAACCAGTCCATCAAAGGGATGATCACCAGTCCATCAAAGGGAGGATCACCAGTCCATCACAGAGAGGATCACCAGTCCATCATAGGGCTGATCACCATTCCATCAGAGGGAGGATCACCAGTCCATCACAGGGAGGATCACCAGTCCATCACAGGGAGAATCACCAGTCCATCACAGGGCTGGTAACCAGCCCATCAAAGGGAGGATCACCAGTCCATCAAAGGGAGGATAACCAGTCCAACACAGGGCTCATCACCGGTCCAACACAGAGCTGATCACCAGTCCATCACCGGGAGGATCACCAGTCCATCACAGGGCTGATCACCAGTCCAACACAGTTCTGATCACCAGTCCATCACAGGGCTCATCACCAGTCCATCACAGGAAGGATCACCAGTCCATCACAGGGAGGATCACCAGTCCATCAGAGGGAGGATCACCAGTCCATCACAGGGAGGATCACCAGTCCATCACAGGGCTCATCACCAGTCCATCACAGGAAGGATCACCAGTCCATCACAGGGAGGATCACCCGTCCATCACAGGGAGGACCACCAATCCATCACAGGGAGGATCACCAGTCCATCACAGGGCTGATCACCAGTCCATCAGAGGGAGGATCACCAGTCCATCACAAGGAGGATTACCAGTCCATCACAGGGCTCATCACCAGTCCATCAAATGGAGGATCACCAGTCCATCACAGAGAGGATCACCAGTCCATCATAGGGCTGATCACCAGTCCATCAGAGGGAGGATCACCAGTCCATCACAGGGAGGATCACCAGTCCATCACAGGGCTGATCACCAGTCCATCACAGGGAGGATCACCAGTCCATCACAGGGAGGATCACCAATCCATCACAGGGAGGATCACCAGTCCATCACAGGCCTGATCACCAGTCCATCAGAGGGAGGATCACCAGTCCATCACAAGGAGGATCACCTCCATCACAGGGCTGATCACCAGTCCATCAAAGGGAGGATCACCAGTCCATCACATGGCTGATAACCAGTCCATCAAAGGGGCTATAACCAGTCCATCAAAGGGATGATCACCAGTACATCAAAGGGAGGATCAACCGTCCATCACAGGGCTGATAACCAGCCCATCAAAGGGAGGATCACCAGTCCGTCAAAGGGAGGATCACCAGTCCATCACAGTGCTGATCACCAGTCCATCACAGGGAGGATCACCAGTCCATCACAGGGAGGATCACCAATCCAGCACAGGGAGGATCACCAGTCCATCACAGGGCTGATCACCAGTCCATCAGAGGGAGGATCACCAGTCCATAACAAGGAGGATCACCAATCCAGCACAGGGAGGATCACCAGTCCATCACAGGGCTGATCACCAGTCCATCAGAGGGAGGATCACCAGTCCATAACAAGGAGGATCACCAGTCCATCACAGGGCTGATCACCAGTCCATCAAAGGGAGGATCACCAGTCCATCACATGGCTGATAACCAGTCCATCAAAGGGGCTATAACCAGTCCATCAAAGGGATGATCACCAGTCCATCAAAGGGAGGATCACCAGTCCATCACAGGGAGGATCACCAGTCCATCATAGGGCTGATAACCGGTCCATCAGAGGGAGGATCACCAGTCCATCACAGGGAGGATCACCAGTCCATCATAGGGCTGATAACCGGTCCATCAGAGGGAGGATCACCAGTCCATCACAGGGAGGATCAACAGTCCATCACAGGGCTGATCACCAGTCCATCACAGGGAGGATCACCAGTCCATCACAGGGAGGATCACCAATCCATCACAGGGAGGATCACCAGTCCATCACAGGGCTGATCACCAGTCCATCAGAGGGAGGATCACCAGTCCATCACAAGGAGGATCACCAGTCCATCACAGGGCTGATCACCAGTCCATCAAAGGGAGGATCACCAGTCCATCACATGGCTGATAACCAGTCCATCAAAGGGGCTATAACCAGTCCATCAAAGGGAGGATCACCAGTCCATCAAAGGGAGGATCACCAGTCCATCAGAGGGAGGATCACCAGTCCATCACAGGGAGGATCACCAGTCCATCACAGGGCTGATCACCAGTCCATCACAGGGAGGATCACCAGTCCATCACAGGGAGGATCACCAATCCATCACAGGGAGGATCACCAGTCCATCACAGGCCTGATCACCAGTCCATCAGAGGGAGGATCACCAGTCCATCACAAGGAGGATCACCTCCATCACAGGGCTGATCACCAGTCCATCAAAGGGAGGATCACCAGTCCATCACATGGCTGATAACCAGTCCATCAAAGGGGCTATAACCAGTCCATCAAAGGGATGATCACCAGTACATCAAAGGGAGGATCAACCGTCCATCACAGGGCTGATAACCAGCCCATCAAAGGGAGGATCACCAGTCCGTCAAAGGGAGGATCACCAGTCCATCACAGTGCTGATCACCAGTCCATCACAGGGAGGATCACCAGTCCATCACAGGGAGGATCACCAATCCAGCACAGGGAGGATCACCAGTCCATCACAGGGCTGATCACCAGTCCATCAGAGGGAGGATCACCAGTCCATAACAAGGAGGATCACCAATCCAGCACAGGGAGGATCACCAGTCCATCACAGGCATGATCACCAGTCCATCAGAGGGAGGATCACCAGTCCATAACAAGGAGGATCACCAGTCCATCACAGGGCTGATCACCAGTCCATCAAAGGGAGGATCACCAGTCCATCACATGGCTGATAACCAGTCCATCAAAGGGGCTATAACCAGTCCATCAAAGGGATGATCACCAGTCCATCAAAGGGAGGATCACCAGTCCATCACAGGGAGGATCACCAGTCCATCATAGGGCTGATAACCGGTCCATCAGAGGGAGGATCACCAGTCCATCACAGGGAGGATCACCAGTCCATCATAGGGCTGATAACCGGTCCATCAGAGGGAGGATCACCAGTCCATCACAGGGAGGATCAACAGTCCATCACAGAGAGGATCACCTGTCCATCAAAGGGAGGATCACCAGTCCATCACAGAGAGGATCACCTGTCCATCATAGGGCTGATCACCATTCCATCAGAGGGAGGATCACCAGTCCATCACAGGGAGGATCACCAGTCCATCACAGGGAGGATCACCAATCCATCACAGGGAGGATCACCAGTCCATCACAGGGCTGATCACCAGTCCATCAGAGGGAGGATCACCAATCCATCACAGGGAGGATCACCAGTCCATGACAGGGCTCATCACCAGTCCATCACAGGTCTGATCACCAGTCCAACATAGGGCTGATCACCAGTCCATCACAGGGCTCATCACCAGTCCATCACAGGTCTGATCACCAGTCCAACACAGGGAGGATCACCAGTCCATCACAAGGAGGATCACCAGTCCAATACAGGAAGGATCACCAGTCCATCACAGGGCTGATCACCAGTCCATCACAGGGAGGATCACTAGTCCATCACAGGGCTGATCACCAGTCCATCAAAGGGAGGATCACCAGTCCATCACAGGGCTGAAAACCAGTCCATAAAAGGGAGGATCACCAATCCATCACATGGCTGATAACCAGTCCATCGAAGGGGTTATAACCAGTCCATCAAAGGGATGATCACCAGTCCATCAAAGGGAGGATCACCAGTCCATCACAGAGAGGATCACCAGTCCATCATAGGGCTGATCACCAGTCCATCAGAGGGAGGATCACCAGTCCATCACAGGGAGGATCACCAGTCCATCACAGTGCTGATCACCAGTCCATCACAGGGAGGATCACCAGTCCATCACAGGGAGGATCACGAATCCAGCACAGGGAGGATCACCAGTCCATCACAGGGCTGATCACCAGTCCATCAGAGGGAGGATCACCAGTCCATAACAAGGAGGATCATCAGTCCATCACAGGGCTGATCACCAGTCCATCAAAGGGAGGATCACCAGTCCATCACATGGCTGATAACCAGTCCATCAAAGGGGCTATAACCAGTCCATCAAAGAGAGGATCACCAGTCCATCAAAGGGAGGATCACCAGTCCATCACAGGGCTGATAACCAGCCCATCAAAGGGAGGATCACCAGTCCAACACAGGGCTCATCACCGGTCCAACACAGGGCTGATCACCAGTCCAACACAGAGAGGATCACCAGTCTAACACAGGGCTGATCACCAGTCCATCACCGGGAGGATCACCAGTCCATCGATGGGCTGATCACCAGTCCATCACAGGTCTGATCACCAGTCCATAACAGGGCTGATCACCAGTCCATCACAGGGAGGATCACCAGTCCATCACAGGGAGGATCACCAATCCATCACAGGGAGGATCACCAGTCCATCACAGGGCTGATCACCAGTCCATCAGAAGGAGGATCACCAATCCATCACAGGGAGGATCACCAGTCCATGAAAGGGCTCATCACCAGTCCATCACAGGTCTGATCACCAGTCCAACATAGGGCTGATCACCAGTCCATCACAGGGCTCATCACCAGTCCATCACAGGTCTGATCACCAGTCCAACACAGGGAGGATCACCAGTCCATCACAGGGAGGATCACCAGTCCAATACAGGAAGGATCACCAGTCCATCACAGGGCTGATCACCAGTCCATCACAGGGAGGATCACTAGTCCATCACAGGGAGGATCACCAATCTAGCACAGGGAGGATCACCAGTCCATCACAGGGCTGATAACCAGCCCATCAAAGGGAGGATCACCAGTGCAACACAGGGCTCATCACCGGTCCAACACAGTAATGATCACCAGTCCAACACAGGGAGGATCACCAGTCTAACACAGGGCTGATCACCAGTCCATCACAGGGAGGATCACCAGTCCATCACAGGGAGGATCACCAATCCAGCACAGGGAGGATCACCAGTCCAACACAGGGCTGATCACCAGTCCATCACAGTGCTCATCACCAGTCCATCACAGAAAGGATCACCAGTCCATCACAGGTCTGATCACCAGTCCAACACAGGGAGGATCACCAGTCCATCACAGGGAGGATCACCAGTCCAATACAGGAAGGATCACCAGTCCATCACAGGGCTGATCACCAGTCCATCACAGGGAGGATCACTAGTCCATCACAGGGCTGATCACCAGTCCATCAAAGGGAGGATCACCAGTCCATCACAGGGCTGATCACCAGTCCATCAGAGGGAGGATCCCCAGTCCATCAAAAGGAGGATCACCAGTCCATCACAGGGCTGAAAACCAGTCCATAAAAGGGAGGATCACCAATCCATCACATGGCTGATAACCAGTCCCTCGAAGGGGTTATAACCAGTCCATCAAAGGGATGATCACCAGTCCATCAAAGGGAGGATCACCAGTCCATCACAGAGAGGATCACCAGTCCATCATAGGGCTGATCACCAGTCCATCAGAGGGAGGATCACCAGTCCATCACAGGGAGGATCACCAGTCCATCACAGGGAGGATCACCAGTCCATCACAGGGAGAATCACCAGTCCATCACAGGGCTGGTAACCAGCCCATCAAAGGGAGGATCACCAGTCCATCAAAGGGAGGATAACCAGTCCAACACAGGGCTCATCACCGGTCCAACACAGAGCTGATCACCAGTCCATCACCGGGAGGATCACCAGTCCATCACAGCGCTGATCACCAGTCCAACACAGGGCTGATCACCAGTCCATCACAGGGCTCATCACCAGTCCATCACAGGAAGGATAACCAGTCCATCACAGGGAGGATCACCAGTCCATCAGAGGGAGGATCACCAGTCCATCACAGGGAGGATCAACAGTCCATCACAGGGAGGATCACCAATCCATCACAGGGAGGATCACCAGTCCATCACAAGGAGGATCACCAGTCCATCACAGGGCTGATCACCAGTCCATCAAAGGAAGGATCACCAATCCATCACAGGGAGGATCACC